>NW_008237447.1:3841136-3898940 GCF_000691975.1 Corvus brachyrhynchos | reverse complement strand
GGGAAAGAAAAATAAAATCTCACTTACAGAATACAGAACCATCCCTGAAAAGAGAAATAAAGATGATTTCCTTCTGAAACCTGTGAATTTTCTTGCTTATATAAGGTCACTAGTAAATATTTGGGGAGGGGTATGTTTGTAAAAGTATTCACAAATAAACATCTCCTTTCTAATGAATCTAATGTTTTAAAAGATCTCCTGCAGATATAGGTAGGTTACATGAACATTTGCCATTGTCATTTTGTCACCTAGATTCTTCAATCAAACTCCTGTTCTGTTGCATGTTGCAAAGAGGGCATGTCTGGGTATGTTCTTGTTAGACTTCAAAGACCAGAAGTAATAGCAAAAGGTAAGTAAACGTGTACAATATAAATGGAAGGAGGAACATCCATAAAAAGCCCCAAGTTTACTTCCACTATGCTGAACAGCAAAATATGAATCATCTGGTTAGTCTTGAATAGAATATGTAGTTTAGGACTAAGACTAACTGCAAATGTCAGAACACCACAGATGAAAACATTTTGATAGACCAATAAACACATTTAAGACCTTATGCTGTGGTTAATTTTAGCAATTTTGCCTCAGTCAGAAGCAGCACTGGGTTTACAAATATTTAGTAGGTCAAGTATGAAGTGTCCTTTGGAAAATTCTGTGTAGAACATTTTAATAATAAACTAAACATTTGTCCTAATCTTATTCTAAATAAACACAAAAAGACAACATAATCCTTCAGAATTAACCTTTGATCAAATACAAGTACTCAGTAAAAAAGGAGTAGCTCTTTCTCAGCTCATTTTTTTTGCCTTAGGATATTACTTAGCAGGTTTTTTTAAACGTAGTTTAGGCTCAAAGATGCATCCAATTCCAAGCTCTTCTCTACAGAAACGTACCAAGGAGTAGCCCCCATTCTTCAGCATAAAAACAGAAGAACAAGCAGAGATGTGTGCCCTAAAAACCTTAGGTGCCAAAAGTTGTTCCTAATATACCACCACAGATGTCTCCATGCCTGACTTTAGTCATCACAATGAATATTTCTGAATGGAATTCATCATGTTTAGAGGGAATGGGTTCTGTGTAAGAACCACACGTGTCACTTAAATTGGGAGGAAAAAAGTGATTAAGTGGCATGGATTAGGTGGACTTTTTTCAAAGTAGTCCAGAAACAAGGTTCCTAAAGTAAGAGCAGAACAGCCAAACCCCAAAGAGTGGTACTACAAAGCTTTTCTAAGATGATTATGAATATCACCTTTCTTTCTAAACATTAATAGAATAAATTCAGGTAAACCTGAAAATTTCCTCTTTTCACGAACTCTCATTTCATTTTCTAATTGCCTTGTATTAATACAGCTGTGGAGAATCACCTTTCCAAGAAACAGACAATAGGGCCTAAACCAAATTGCCATCTTTCCTTCCATTGCTGCGGAAGCTGGAGGGCGTGTGCACCTTATCTCATTACCTGAGCAGATGGGGAGGCTTATTCCAGTTCTCAGAAGCCTGATTACATAGGTGGCATGCAGGGAAAGCTAATCAGAGGATCTTTTCTGCTAAGTGAGTCCTGGCTTGTGGTTGACAATAGAGTGAAATCAGCAGAACAGAGATGGACTTCCAGAAGCTTGTTCTACTAATAATGACAATCTGTGGCTCCTTTTTAATGTGCTGAAAATAAACAAAAGATTAACTGAAAGAGAGGAAATATTAACTGTGAACTCCATGGCTTTTCTCAATAAGTGTCAAAACCTCAAAGCGATTGAAACATTGTTTTTTGCATTTAATATTTGCAACGCTGTGATAGTAGCAATGAGATAATTATAGCACTTCTGCTACCAAGGCCATGATTCACCCAAGCCAAACATCAAGTCATTATTTGTGTCATTCCACTAGAAGGGGTGAGGAGGGCTAAAAGGAAGAGGAGAGCAATGTGAGCTTTTTACTTTGAGATGCTGTTTACAGAAGCAGAATATTTGTTTCCAGCACAAAGCATTTTGCATCTCGTGCAAACTGAATTACTGTGGAATTTTTTGCTACCTCCATCTTTTTGGGTTTTTTTCTCCTCCCTACATCTTGTTAATGACCAACTCAAATACCAATGCAACAAGCAAGAAGGCAGCACATGAAGGGCACAGTCAAGAGGTCAATTTGTGAAGTGCCCCAGTCTTTCAACCTGAAATACTGCAGGCTCTAGTTATTTATTTATTTAGCTATTTCGTGGTGATAATGCACAGTATAAGTTCTCATGTGATGAAGAGAACCATGCCACATGATGTGGCTTTGGGGTTTTTAACAGGGCATCTGTGCTATCTGTGTAGTTATAGGGGACCCCATTTTCCAAACATCATCCATGCCTTTCAGAGATATGGCAATTACTCCCTTTAAGTAAAAACACTTCCAGGATTGTGCTGTGGGATCTCTTAAAAAGTATTTTTGCACAAAATGAATCAAGCAATATATCAGCAGCATCATAAATTAAACAGGTACTTTCTGTTGATCAAAATTATCCAAAACTTTAGTCTACATACCAATTCAGCAACAATCTGGAATAACCTATGTTTCAGAAAGCATTGTCTCAAGTTGGAAGTAAAATCTTGCCTTTAATATTGTCTGAATGATGTCCCAGAAAATAGACAGGAAACTTTACTACTTGTAAATCCAAGGTGGCCAAGTCTTTCTCCTCTTTTCAGTTGCTGTGCTGTATAATATAAAGTACAGTAGTAGGCTGTAAGATGCATGAAGAATTTTTTTGGTGGCATTAGGTGCTGGTAAAACTCCAAAGCAAGCACTGTTCCATTTTTGGGCACTGTGATTCAAGGAAAATACAAAACACTTGGGGCTGGACTAGGAAAGAATTTTGAGAGGAGTGAAAATTGTGATCAAGTCTGAAAGGAAATGATGTAGTTTGGTCTAACAGATGGTGAAGGAAGATGTGTGTAACAGCTTTTCTATCTTGTACAAGTTAAAATACTTATTAGTAGAGAATAAACATTTCTTCACATCTGATGAAGATAAGTAGTGGGTTTAACAGCAGCAAGGGAGTTCCAGGTGAAGTACATAGCACTATGGATGGCTAGGTACTGGGAGTGCCTAGGGAGGCAGCCAAATCTCCATTATTATATTTAGAATAAGCTAGATAAATATGCATCAGGAATAACATAGGAAGACCCAATTCTACCTTGGGGCTGAAAGTGAAAAGTGACCTCTTGAAAATCTCTTCCAAGTTGATTTTACAGAATTTCTGCTAGGATTCTTTGCTATCTGGCCTTCTCAGACCCCAGCAAGCTCCCTGCTTGAATGCACAACAGGTTTTCACTGTTATCCAGATGAGAAACTAGCAATTGACTCAGGTCCTGCCATGCTGAGATGCCAGAAGTTGGCTGGCAAGTCAGCACTATTAGTGGAAAAATCCTTTGAGAGTTCTGCAGTAGTACAAGATTTAAAAGCTTGAATTTATGGACAAAGATGTCCAATTGTAAATGTGGACTTGCTGTGTTTACAGCACTTCAGCATGTTTTACATCAAAGCACATAAAGCCCATTTCAGGCCACTAATCCTCATTTATAAGGCAATTTAATTCAAATCAACTTTATATTAGTAATATATCTTCTGTGTGCTCAGCTGGATGGGATTTTGTTAGTATTGAGTTTGTAATCATATAGATAGAAATAATTGCACCACATACAAAGGTAACATTGTGCCACGCTGGATCACAAACAGAACTCAATTAGGACTTGCACAACATTCCTTGTTACTTTTCTCATCTTCTCATAGGTATTCTACACAGAAAATCTGTAATTATTTCAAAATCTGTTTTTATTTTCATAGTCCTTCATTGCCTGAACTAGATGACAATTTTCTCAGGAGCAAGGATGAAAAAGCAATATAAACCTTCCTTAAGAAACCAGAACACTGCAAATCCCACTGTTCTTCAAGTGCAAACTTCATCTCCTCACTTGGTAATTAAGTACATAAATCAGGATTAATACATTAAAAAAAGTAATAATCTAAAATATTACTGAAGAAATACTTTTCATGTTTTCCAGCTGTGAAGAGAAAGGCCAAATTACACAATTCCAAATACTTTTGCTGCTTAATACATTGCTTGAAAAAGCAGTAATAGATGGTAGCTAATCAGACCTGGGGAATGTAAACAATTTTTTTAAATTCCAGACATAATTTTGAATACTACTTGTATTGAAAAGACTCAAGAGGGATTAATTCATCCACATATACCCCAAATTCCTGAAAAAAACTTGGGAGGAAATTTTTCTAGTATTTTCATAAAAACAGCTAACTCTGAAAATCAACTTCACCTCAAGGAAGGCAAACACGTGAAAGGCTTAAGCACTTTAACCTTTGGTGGAAAGAACATCTGTCTGGAGCTTTAATCTCTAGCAGGAAAAGGAGAAGCTTCCAGCATATTGAAAGCTGTTAATTAAGTTCAAGACAAAAGTTATTAAGTTAGAACAAGCTGCAAGAAGGTCTACTCAAAGATGTGCAGAGTATCTATAGATACAGCCCAACAAGGATATCTTAAGACATGAATGGTTATGACTCATAAAGATAGTTATATTAAGAAATCATTACTCTGTGGGGTAATTCAGCTTGGATAGAACATGACAGTGTGGCAAACAGTGCTTCCAATACCACAAACTACCTCACAGCAATCAAACCTGGGCATTTTCATGGTACAATTTTATGCCACAGAACTGTGTCTTAAGTGAACATGAGTCACGTAGCCTAGCAACAGAAAACACAAGAGAGGATACTTCTCTTTAGCATGGAAGTTGTAGGAGGATTAATTAAAAAAAAAAAAAAAAAAAAAAAAAAAGCAAAGAACCGCCCAACATGACCGACCCACAGGAGACAAAAGAAGAGGAGAGACATAAGAAAAAACTGGGAGCAGATTGCCTGTGAAAAAGTGACAAATTTAACTGTATTTAGAAAATTGGAACGAGAATTAGAATAGCGTCTCAGTAAGACTGGAGGGAAGCAGACAAAAATTTAGAAGACTACTCCAAATGAATAGCTTTAATGCTGACTACACACCAGCTGACACCTTTGCTTGTATAGGCCAAGCAGTGATGGGTTCACCAAATGATAAGAATTGATGAAATATAAATTCAAAAGCTGTTCCTACTGAATGAGATAAAGGATATAGACAGGAAGGAGCAAAATATGAATACAGGAAGGAACTGAAACACATTACCCCTGAATTGCTTCCAAAATGACCTGAAATCACACTTCACAGAATAAATTTTGCAGCTAATGTGAAAGGAGGTATACATCTTCTGAAGAGAAATGGTGCCCTTCACATCAGCTCCCTCACACACACACACCCAGCTTGAAAGCAAGGTGGCAGAAAAGGATCTGTGTGTCATGATGAACAATAGAATATGTTAACCTATTTTTTCTCAGTGAAGCTCATAACTTGTCATTTTTCAGATGCAACCATGATACTTACATTAAAAAAGTATAATTTCATAGCTTTGTGTAACAAGTATAAAATAAACAAAAAAAAACCCCAAACAACCACAATGAAACAAAACACACAAAGCATCAAGAAAAGCCACCCAAAACAGTATAAGATATTTTATACATCACTAAATGTTGAACTTTACACTGGTAAAAAATTCCATCTGCCATAGCTGTGACTGCATTTTCAGGAAATTCACTAATTTTAATGGAAGTTCATGGTGTTTACTACACTGCAGAATACAGCCAAACTGAATGTCACCACTGAATTTTCTCATCCTTATTCACCATTCCTCATCAGTTTACTAAGTTAACTGACAAATGTTTATGACAATTTTCACTTAAACAGAGTCCATCAATAATTTAAGCAGAAATAAAGTGTTGCTGGTAAAATGGACTCCTTTCTCAGAGACCTTTCCCTTCATCTCCTCCATATTAAAGCTGGCACATCGCAAAGTGACACATGAATTTTATGAGGATTGATTCATGCCAGTCTCTGAAGAGTAATTAAGTTCAATAAAGGCCTGTCAATATCATTTGGTATCAGTTGTCACTTTATATCATGTGTAAAAGGTCCAGATGCACACAGAGATGGACAAAAACTGCAAGAACAGAAAGTGGATTTCAGCTGGGACAGGGAGGTGGTAAATATTAAACACTAGGGCTGAAATCATTGCCTCACCTTAAAAACAGTTGTGAACCACCCCTAAAGGCCAGTCCTCAGTCAGTAGCCAAAAGCACAAATACTCCCAAAAAGAAAGGTTAAAACTCATAACTTTTCTTTCTCCAAAGGACACACATTCCATGCTCAACCAGTCTTCAGATCCAAACCTTATAAATCTTCTTAAGGCATTGGAAGAGGATAAGAGAAAGAAAACATATAAAAGGAATAATTGTCCTTTTTTCCCCTCAAGTAAGCATATGGTTTCATGCTTAACACAGGCACCTGCATGACAAGAGCCATAAACCCAAATTCACACTCCAAGCTTTAGGCTAGTTATCCCATCTCCTGGATGAAGTGTTTCAAATAAGACTGCAGATAAAAAGAACCCACAGCAACAATCCTTTCAAAACTGTTTTGGAAGCAAGAAGATCCTTCTGTCAGCAAGCCAGAGGTTCTAAGCAGTTAGAAAGCACATAAACACTTACATCAAGATGAAGCAGTATTACAAGCCACTGGTAGCAGAACTCCACGTGCTTTAATCCCAGCAAGAACACCAAGTAAAGAGAGATAAAACTCAACCCCCAGCCTTTGCTTTATAGCATTTGCCCATTAACCAATCCCATTGAGATGGAGTCAGAGACTTTTCTGGAGAAGGCTGCCTGTGAAAGTGCTCCACCCTTCCCCTGAGTTTTAATTCACACTTTCTGATTAATACAGCTGTACTAGAAGCTGAGGACTACATGGCTTAGTGGGGAGCATCTGCCCTTTCAAGGTTAAATAAGCTAAAGTTAATTGAATATAAGAAACTCAAACTGCAAGTGGGAAGGCTCATGCAGGGATGTTAAGAAAAGAGAGGACATGCTAAGTTAAAAAAAAAAAAAAAGACTTTGCATGTGGAAACATAGTAGGGCCTCTAGGATACATAGACCTGAACATTTAACAAAATAGTAGGTGCCCAAGGATGAAGTTAGGGGGCTTTTTTGTTACATTTGAAGTTTCAGAGCAGGAACGGTGGGTGCTGATAAAGAATAGCTGTTAGCTAAGAGACTTTGGTATGCAGCAGGTGATCCAAGAGAAAAAATGAGAGTAGGTTTCAGCTTTTGGAAAAAGGAGTGATGGCTCCGTGCAGTACAGTGGAAGTTGGGTGATGAGTTTTTTCATGGGCTGCTAGATGGCTCACTCATACTGTCATGACAGACAGAAGCTAAATACTCTTAAAATCCTGCTGTTAAGTGCCTAACTCCCTTATGTCCTTTTTTTCTTTCCTACCTCAGAACAGATCCTCTGGCCAAATTGTGATTGGGCCCAGATGAACAATCTGAATTGGAATTACTTTATTATGTATGATATTCATCTCATAATGAACCATTACTCACCATTTTATATTCTCATATTCCTATCAATGATCTAGAAAAGAAAGGTTTATCTACAACCTGTCCATTTCATTTAGGATGTAGTTCTCAAGCTTTCATTTGCAGATCACTGGAGGCACAGAGAGTAGTTCTTTGTTTTTTTAAGGAAATCATTGTTCTGTATATAGTGAGGTTTTTTAGGAGTCATACTTCATAATGACTTTTAGAACTTTTTAGGCTATTTCATGACCAATTAATCTGAAATCCCTGTACAGTTTCTTTTTTTTTTGTGCTTGGAATAGCAGCTCCACATCTGTTGCTGGTAACTTTAGAGTGATTATCCAATTTTGACCACAACTTACAAAACAGCAACAAATAAAATAACAGAAGCCAAAGTGAAATGAAAAAGAGGGGTTTTGGTCTGTGACATTTTCAGCCAATGGGGGAGATTTAATATTAGTAAATGCAAAACCTTATGGCCAAGAAAATGGAAGAATACATATAGAAAGAGGCAAGCATCGCAATCAATGTAAGTTAAAACATGGCAAGGGAATATTCTCTTTTTTTTTTTTCTTATGTTTTATGGCAGAAAGGGTTTAAATCCAATACAATTTTTCAAAAATTGTTGATTCTTTCAAGGTTCTTCTGCCTGTTATAAAACCTGCAGGGGGGAATATCTACATAACACCTTGATGTCTTCATTAAGGCATTATCTATTCTAAGAACATTCTCATTATCATGATCATCATTAACATGTTTTATAGCATGTTCATTTGTTTTTCCTCCTTCTGAAATGTTAATCAAAGATTAAATTTACTGTAAATCAATCAAAAAACATTTTCTTCGTTTTATCTTTAATCACAAAGTGTTGCACTGTGTAATAAATGAAATAATACAAAAATACTGAGTCATGGTTGTCAGTTCTTTTAATAATAATAATGTGAAAAACCTTGACGTTTATAGCACTACTAATTTGAGCATAACGTACAGTTACTTTTATTTTTTTTAACTAATATCTTTTATAAAAAATATAGCTTCTTTGAAACTTATTTCCAACTCACCAACTTAATAATATATTTGAAAATTCAAAAACTGGTATATTAGAAAGTTTGTTACTAATCCCAAAAAATATGCTAAGAGTCCACTGAATTAAAATGAGCAGGCTAGCTCATGAACAGCTTCCCTTATGGAAGAAACTCATTTAAAAATCAACCTATAACCAATTTAATTTCAGTTACTCTTCTGGCTGCATTGTTATAAATATTTGGCAAAGTATTTTAATCTTATTCTTACACTTGAAAAAAATTCCACATAAATCAGGCCCAAATTTTCTGATATCTAAGTATCATAAACACTCCTCAAAATCCAATGGAAATGCTGGACTGTCATGCGTATAAACATTTGGCTGGAGTGTGCGCAGAGAAGACTCGACTCCACCTTCAATAATATTGCCACAGTTTGGAAAGTGAAAGTGTACTTTATATTAGTTTCATGACAGTAACGTTGAGTTTATGGCCTCAAAAGGAGAGAGCAGATTCTGAGTGACAGTCAATTGTAACTGTCTTTGAAAGTGTGGTGAGCTGACCTTTTCTGGCTGGCAGATGCCAACCCAGCCACTCTCTCACTCCCATTCCTCAAAAGCACAGGAGGAGAAAATATGGAAAAGCACATAGGTCAAGATGAAAACAGGGAGATTGCATATGAGTTATCACCATGGGCAAAACAGACTTCATTTGGGGAAAATTGATTTAATGTATCACTTATGGGATTACAAATGGAGTAGGACTGTGAGAAATAAAACCACATCACCTTACCATTACCCCTTCCTTCTTCCTTGGCTCAGCTTCATTCCTTTGTGGAATCTTCTGCCTCCTCTCCCTCAGTGGTGCAGGGAGATGAGACAGGGGAGTTGTGGTTAGTTCATAACACTTCAACTCTCCTGCTCCTTTTTCCTCAAGAAGTTCCCATGCTCCAGTGTGGGGTCCCTCCCATGGGAACCAGACCTTCACGAACTGCTCCAATGTAAGTCCTTTCCACAGGCTGCAGTTCTTCAAGAATTGCTCCAGCATTGATCCTCTCCTAGGGGTAAAGTCCGTCAGGCACAGACACCTCCAGCATTGTTCTCTCACAGGCTGCAGTTTCTGCCAGAAAACCAGCCCCTGTATGAGTTCCTCTTATGCCAGGATCTTGCTCCTCCATGGGGTCCTCCATAGGTTGCAGCTTCCTCCAGGGAATATCTGCCTGCTCCAGCATGGGGTCCTCCATGGGCTCATATCTACTGGCCAGTGGTTACAGGGAATAACTGCTCTGGCATGAGGTTCTCAAAGGCTGCATGGACATCTGCAGCACCTCCTGCTCCTGCTCATTCTCCCACCATAGAGCTCACAGAGCTCTTTCTCACACTTTCCCCTCAGTTCTCACAGATGGCCAGCACTTTGTCCTTCCTCACACAATCTTTCCCTGAGTCACCACTGCTGTGACTGCAGGACTCAGCTGCACCGTGGAGTGGCTCTGGAACAATGTGTGTCTGGGGCACAGAAAGCATTCCACTCCGCAGTCCTTGAACACACAGCACTCTGAGCCTTAACGTTCAGATTTTTAATAGAATAGTTGAATGTCGTCAAATTAGAGAGTTTCCTGCTAGTATGAAAAATTGTGAAAGAATTTTGCCACTCTATTTTAATCATATTGGTTTTTGTCCATGCTCATTTCAGCATAAAAGTACTTCCTTTGTGCTATGCTTTAACTCCAAATTACCATCCAGCTTCAGCTAAGAAACTGGAAATCAATTCCTAAAACATTATTTTGATGACAAATAAATGATAGCACAATTCACAACAAACAAACTGAAAACTTTTAGACAGAAAATCAACATAAATATTTGCGTACATACCAATGGAAAATAAGCTACATTCCAGACTTCCTGAATTTTATGCTAATTCTTATTCCAGAGTACAGAAGAATTTGTGCAGAAAATATTTATTCTACTTGTACTATGGGTATAAAATTGTATAAAAATATTTGATAACCTTGATTCAGATACTTGATAAGTAGCTAGCCCAAAATACAGATCTGAGAAAATCCTATGTGAATATTTGTTATCTCCTATGGCTTGGATCTGCTAATATGCTGAAATACAGACTGTGTTGGAAGAAAATAAGCAAACAAATAATTGTTTGTTGAACATGCTGATAACATGATGAACAGATCAGTTATTAATACTAAAAAGCATCATACACAGGGTATGCACAAAGCTCCCAAAAGGTAGAGGTGGAAGGAAAATAGTTTTCCTGTTGTGTTTATATTAAAATTTTCTATTCTATGGATATTTTTTCTTTTTTCATAGTGTCAGAAAGACAATGGGAAATATCTCCATTAATGATCTGCTGAAAATACCAGAGTAAATGCTGCCCCTAGGTTTTGCTCATTCCCAGATATCCAGGCTGCAGAGGACAAGTTAATGTACAAAAAAAAGTAATTGGCTGGACCCTGAGAACTGAGAACATTATCTAGAGACAGAATTGTAGCTCCCCAAAGTTCCTATCTGAAGGTCCAAGAAATGAAAGTACTGAGTGCTGGGTAAATTAAAATCTCGAAAGGGAATTATGTACCAGAAAAAAATTCATAGCTGTGATTCATTTTTTCTTACCTGAAAAAGAGGTTTCAAAATAACAGAATGAGAAAAAAAAATAGTGTTTCCTTTTGTAAAAACTAATGGAGACAAAAATCTTAGTCATAAATACCAAGTTTGACCTGCTCTGTACAAGCCCTATTTTTTCTCAGTAATGGAACAACACTTAGAAGGAAAGGTTCCCACAGCAAATTGGCTAATTCGAGTGATCTGAAGAGTTCATATAATGCAGTTTGCATTTCTTCATCCTTCAGTGTCTCATCATTTGTCAGTGAACACAATGAGAAGAGAGCAAAAGACAGCCAAAGCTGCAGATGTGACAATGTGCTCTGGCAGAGGAACAGAGGGGTACAATTCGGTGGGATCCAGAGGCTGTTAGTAGAGGCAGCAAGGCAAATTAGTAGTGTAAAAAGGTGATCTATTATTCCTTAGTGAACAGTGCTGCAATTATTTTCTCTCTTTTTATGGCAGGTCTTCCCCCCCTGCCCCTCCTGGCTTTTTAATTTTGCCATAGCATTAACTGAGTGAAAGTTTTGTCAGGGTTGTACCTAATGTGGCTGGTGAACTTCTCTCTTATATTTCACAGGCAGAAATTTGCTTGCACTCACTGTGCATTATTTGTGGAGACTTTGAGATATTTAGAATCAGTGGGTCTCATTAGCAGAATAGTAGGAGGTGCTGCCTCACCCGGTCACTGCAGGCAGAGTGATTTTACAGGTCACAAAAAGTTTGCATGTATTTCTCTTTTCCTATGCAGACAAAGCTTGTGGGCAGAAAAAACTATGAGAAATCTTGCTGGTCCACTAGCCCTACAATTTAGAAACAGGGTGGAAGTGAAAGGAGTACACACTGGTAGGTGTCCTTTTTATTTTGCTATAAAGTTCAGTACTTTGTGACTTTTTCCCTGGCAATGCCAATCACTTAGGAAATGCACGTTTCTAAAACAACGGCATGTTTCAATAAAAATAGCAATACGCGTTAGGGGGTAGCAGGGAAAAAACAAAAACAGGAAGTAAATTTTTAACTATCTTTAGATGGAAAATGCAAGTCACTGCAAGATGGCAAAATTAATGGGTTCCACTTAACTTGAGATAGCTGAGTGAGCTTGCTGCCTGACAGCCATTAGTGAGTCTGGGCTGAAAATCCTTAGCTGGAGGACACCATCTGGTAAGCACCATACAAACAAAACCGAATGCCTTGGAGCACTTGGAGCGTGTAGGCAACAGCAAGCAAGAGGCAAAACTGGAGTTTGGGAAATAGACAGCATTTCAAGCTGAGTTACTCAGACTGAGTGATTCATTTCCATACACGCTTCAGCCTTGTAGAAACACCAGCACAGCCTTTCCTCAGGAATTTCTGGATAAAGAAAAAGTAAAGAAAGCTAGATCCTGTGTCCTATAATCATTCTGAGAAATACAGTTCTCTGTGAATAATTTAGGGAATAAGATAGTGGGAATCAGAGCAGTGCAACTGACCTTAAGACAATCCTGAAACACAATACATCTCTTAAACCTATCAGAAGAGAAATAAAAATATCAGATATGCTTATCAAATATTTTTAATCAGAGAAGTATCTTACTTTGAGAGAAGTTCTATAATCTTCAGTGGGTTACTCATGATGATGATCATGATAATAATAAAAAATATGGTTCATTTTGATTATTTTTTCACTGATATATTGAAGGGATGTGGCAAGATCCCATTACCGAGCTGCACATCTATATTTGTATTATCTATTTTCAGTATCTTTGTATTTCTTAAGAGATTGTCACATGTAGAGCTTCACAGTTCAAAAGATTGAAAGCATAAATCCTCAAAAATTGAGGAAAAAAAAAAAAGAGAAAAATTTCTTATTGTTAGATTATTTGTTTTGATTGTTTTGGGGTTTTTAGCTGGCTTTTTTTTTTTGTGATAAGATCTTCCCAAGAAAAGGAGATAATACTTTCAAAATCATGCTAGTGCCCAGGCTAAAGCTGACAAACAAAAGTCTTTCTGAAAGGATTTAGACATAAAATAAATGGTTCTATATCTCTTCTCAGGTTTCCAATTTATAAGTTTACCTAATAGTCACTTATGCTTTAAACATTCTTTCATAAGTGACATCATACATATCTAATTTGAAGTAAAACATATTACATGACTTTTTTCTTTTTTACGCATGGATGAACTCCCTTTCATAACATTGCAAAAAGAGTTCTACTCAAAATCTTTTTTGGGAAAAGGAAAGATACCATCTACATGGCAATTATGATTTACTGTTATTCCAATTAACATTTTAATAGTTTAACAGTCCAAATAATTAATCAATATTTTTAAAAACCCTCTTTGGTTATAAAACTAGCATACAAATCTTCCTCATATTTACCTTTCTTTTTTCTGGCACTAAACTCTCTTTCCTTTGGAAAAGCTTCAGTCTTGGTCAATGACGTTGGGAAAGGGAGGGATGTAGAAGAGTTTATCAGCAGCATCCTGAGGTCCATACTGGAAGGAATATCATGTCCATTCTGGCAGTTCCTCTGAAAGCCAAGGAAAATACATATTAGATTTACATATTTCAAGACAGAAAACATGGAATCATTTAGGCTTTAAAAGAGAATAAATGAGTAAGAAAATTGTCTAATACTTGTTCAGCTAAAGGATATTCACTGGGTTTTGGTTTTGATGTCATAGTAACATGAGACACACTGGGGCAAGAGGCAGACTTTCCTATTGATCCAGCCCATGCTCATTAAAATTTACTTTCCAGCAGACTATGATTTGCAAATTTCTCTATGCTATTTACTCCATTCCAGATCAGGCCAAAATGCATTGAATAAAATTAATTTGAATGCATATGGTTTGAGTATCCATCTACACTTCACCCCACAATAAAGTTCTCTTGATTCATTGTCTTTCATCTAGGTTTTCCTCCATGTAATAGCAATCATATTCAAGTGAATGTGGATCCCTTTTGTAAGATTTTCAAAGGCATGATCATACTTTACTAAAATGCAAATATACCTGCTGCGTATCCTTCATCCACTAATTTTGTAAGTCTATCAAAAAAGCAATCAAATTTGAGTGGCAGGACGTGTTTTTTTTTCCTTTCCTTTTTGTTTATACTCGTACTGATTTTAAAAAATTAATGGTTTTCATTACAGCACCAAGATAATTCAATATATTGAAATGAGTACCCTATAATAGTCAAATACAGAATAAATGCAAAATGCAAGAATTGGAACTTCATTTTAAAGTTGTGGGTAGCATTCAAATATTTCATTATACTCTATAAATTTTAGGAAAGTAAATTAAATAATGCCATGTATAGAGATATTACCAAATAAAGAAGAAATGAGCTGGTGGATGCATTTTATTCTCATGGTAGGGTTCATCTGTTCCCCCATTCTAAGCCTGGGGGTCAAAACTCTTTTGAGTAAACATTATTCTGACACTGCCACATGTCACACTGAGGTCTTCAAGGCCAGGCTGGATGGGGCTCTGAGCAACCTGGTCTAGTGGAAGGTGGAAAGGTATCCCTGCCCGTGGCAGGGTGGTTGGAAATAGCTGATCTTTAAGACCTCAGATTCACAGAGTATTCTCTGTTGGACTCATCTGACCCAAACCCTTCGACGATTTTATGACAAATGAAAGCAGGCAAAATAAATGGGATTTATGCATTTTCTAAGATTTTTTTTTTAATATTTATTCTGTTACTGTTGGCTGCTTGGAACCACAAAGATTTTAAAGTCAGGAGTGACCACAAAGCAGGCCACAGGCTTTTTTCAGAAATCCTTTCTGAGAGCTGATGGTTCTTCTCTCCATGTAATGATGACACAAAGTTCAATAACTTGCAGGTGAACTCAACTATGTCTTTTCAACCCATATGTGATTTTAATTGTAAACCAACAGATTAATTGCTCCCTTGGTAAGTTGCTTCAGTGGGATATAATGTTCATTTCGAAAAGCCAAACATTACCCCAAATTTGATTGTTTTCAAACTTCAGTTTTTCAACTACATGTCTGTGTTTTTACTCTGCTAGTTTATGTAGCTTCCAGTGGTCAGTGTCTTATTCCATGGTGGATCTATATAATCCATGATCAAATTCTCCCTTAACTTTCTCTGCACCAAGCAGAAACTACTGAAGTCTTTCAGTATGAGGCAAATATTCCAAACCTTACCTACAGTTCGTTTGAGCATTTTCCTAAAACTGGCAGTGTTCTTAACTCAATGAATTAATCATCTGCCTTATATATTCCTGACCAGGTACTGAAGTCTGAGGAGGTGGTTAAAACAACTACAGGAATAGGTAATATCATTATGTGAAGCTTTGACTTCATGAACAGTTTCAGAGGGCTTCTAGTTTCTGTCACACATGCTGTAGCATCCAAAACACGAATAGGAATGCTCTCAGGGCATTTCTTGTCCTTGTGAGAACTCATGTGAGACCTCATAGGAGACCCCAAGCTGCAAAGAGATCTTTGGGTCTATCTTTTGATTGGCTGAAGAAGAACAGGCTAGTTGGAAGACAGAATTGTGTAGGAGACGAAATGGAAAAAAAAGTATTTCTAATTTGCAGTTGTCATCCATAGCAATGAGATGAGCTGACAGTGCCAGGGCTGCAGTGATCTCTCCTTTCACTGATGGGGAGTAACAGAGCTGCTTAAATGTCAGGCATAAACAAAGCATTAACACCACCTTAGTATCTACTGCCTCAAGTCTGCGGGCTCTGCTCGGCATCTCTGCACTGGTTACATGATTGTCCACAGACAGGAAATGAGTGAAATAACTGCTGCATACTCTGACTTTTCGGTAGTCGTTTAATCTGTGGAAATCTTCATAATGGAGTTTGACTCCAATTTTCTACTTTGAATTAAATTTTGAGGTCTGTTGTGGTAAAGGTCCATAGTGGATCAGGCTGTGAGGAAAGTGTAGACAGAACCATTGTTGCTCCCAGCTTGCAAAGGACATCTTATAAAAGATTGAATACTTCAGTTTGATTTTTATTTATTTATTTTCTTTACAAGGAAAGTCACTTACATGGATTGTTGAATAGTACATGTAATATTTATTAAGAATGTACCAGAAGAAGGAAATCAGACTGGAAAAACCAGAAAAGCTTAGCTGCAAAGTCCAATGTAAGTTAGTTAATGACCTCAGGAGTCTCAAGTAAATCCCTTTTATCTGAAAATATCTAAATGAGGCTTCCACATACACATCTCAGTTTAGATTTAATTTTGTTTTTTAAGGGATTGTAGAATAGGACAAGTACCAAATTGAGATAAAGCACTCCTTTTTTGGATTTTGGGTAGAAAATCTGTTCCAGTATGGATGGAGGACAACTGTTCAATTGCTGCAGCTAACCATAAACTCAAGCCTTAATATAAGTGTTCCTCTGAGTCAAACCAAGAAGCTGGATTTATGTAATGCAGAATGTTGAACAGTTACATGACCTTGAGACCCCTTCCAACTTCAATTATTGTATTATTAAAAAAGGCATACTGCAGCATTTAACACTAGCTAGTCTAGGAAAGTGTACTTGTAGACGTAGACACTGAATATTATACTTGCTCTACATTTTGAAATACTGATAATTCAAATTACAGCACAGAGAACAATTTTTATTTTAAAATAAATTCTGCATCTGGGACCCCAAATTTGCACATACAGAAAACTGGATTTACTCAAATATTATATGTGAGTGATTAAATATTCTTTTCCTATATAAACTAAACACAGAAAGCTTTGTAAGGTCATATCAGACCACTGTGACAAAGAAAAAAACCTTCAAGGGAACAGTGATGGTGTTTACATTTACTTAGCCCAAACATTTCTTCCTTTAAACCAAATCAAAGTACAATGAGGGTTGAAGTCTCAGCTTTTAGCTGAAATCTGGAATTTAGCTTGAATTTTAAAGACTTTAGTCTTTAAGATTTGATGATAAATATTCCTTTGCAATCAATAAATACTGACAGAAACCAAAGAGAGAATTTGAATTTGTGTGGGAATCCCAGTGGCAAGGGAAACTCAGTTCCCTACGTATACAGTTAGGTTAAAAAGAAAATTAAATGACATTGCATTATTCTGGACTATGAAACAATAATGAAGAACATGAAACTCAAATAGCCTTGTGTATACCTGAAGAGTTATAAATATGTTCAAATTTAACTCTCAGCTGGGTATTAATTAGCTGTTTTATCCTTTGTATGGACAACAGTGTTTCCATACACTCCATCTTTAAGCAAGTACTGTACACTTCTCATCAAATAAACAGGTTTATTTTCAAAGTACTGAGACATTATTTTTTGAGATCTCTGAAAAATCCTTGCTATACTGAAGGTTACTCAGCACAAGCACAGAACCCTTGAAAATCCAGCTGTAATTTTGGGTACTGAACCTTTGAAACATCAATCAAATTTTCCCTTCTTTAAATATAGGTCTAAATAGGGTATAAACTTAATTAAAAAAACAAAAAACAAACAAACAAACAATCAAAAAAAACAAACAAACAAACAAAAAAAAAAACAAACACCAAAACCCACAGGAGAACAACCACCCTGTATATTAAATATACATTCATTAGTTACCTCAAATGTGAAAAGCAACAGAGACTCCTTTCTCACATTAAAACTGGGAAATTGTATACTGGAAGTAAAAAGGACAGGTGGTAAAATATAATGGAGTAAAATAAATGCTAAAGCCATTCTAGTCACTAATTAAGCTTGTCTCACTTGATAACAAGCTCAAGAACATTTCCTGCTTTCCTGTACACACACATATCAGAGTTACACTGCAGAGAGTTTGAACGAGTTTGGGCTAATTTTGCAAGTTCATTCTGTTCCAGACTTAAAGGTCTTTTCTTGCAAAATAGAAAGAAATAATGTCAAATTAGGGGTTATATATCCTTCCTAACAAGAATGTCATGTGCCTTGACTAGTCCAAGATGTACCACATGAATGCCATGGGTTTGAACATTTCCTTCACTTTATATTTCTGCCTAGCAAACATGCAAAATAAAAAAAACCCTTTTCCAAAGCTGTTATTAGACTGCTTTGCTTCAAACACATCAGAAAGAGATGATGATAAGACATGTCTTAGTAGTCCTGCCCATCTTCCCTTAAATTTAAATATATATGACACTAGAGAATAGACTTGCATTGAACTAAAAATTATCCTAGTACAATTAAAATTTAGCTGTCATATATACCCCAAAGAAACTGGAGGGTTTGAGGCATGGAAAAAGTTGTACCAAACCTTGCTTCAAATTCTATTCTTGAACTTCTCAGTAGCAAGTTATAATTTTCCAAAATTATTTTAATTAAAGAAATTTACAAATTAATTCCTGTAATTATTACTAGCTCTTATTACTAGTAAATTGTTTAGAAGCTTTAATTATGAACATTTAATATTCAAAATTCAAGCTGAATTGTGATTAAATGTAGGCCTATTTCTGCTTCTCTGCTGGATGAAAATAGCACTTGGAATGAATGTTTTCGGAGTATTAAAAATACATGTTTAACAGTTAAAAAGTGTCAAACTGCCTAATATTTACCTAAAGTTCCATTTCTTCTTGTTTAGCACCTTCTTACAGATAAGAAATACTGCTGGCAGAGAGCAAAACCTTAGAAATTTGGAAAGAAATAAAAGGAGTTGTATAAGAAGTGCAGTTGAAGGTGAGAGATTTTAAGATTGAGGATCAAATACATGGGGGGGGGGCAGTGTAAGTTTGTCTGTTTTATATATTTATGTTTCTTCAAATCTTTTCATAAAACCCATAGGTGTAGACACAGATTTGGTCAGGTGTTGCTTCTGTACTGTTTAACCTCATTTCTTTTACCATTATATAAGTGCTTGGAGGCCCTAAGCACTTTCATATTTTCCTAATTTTCATTATGTTTAACACAGATTTGTCCCAGGTTAGTGGCACATGGATTACCTGCTTCTCTCTGATCAGTTCCTGTGATGGAGTTTGTGCAAGTGAGAAAGAACCTTGTCAGTCAGGAGGTACCTGAGGAGCAGTCAGGAAAAGCCCATGATTTGTACCCACACACTCCTACCAAAAGACTTTAGAAAAGTTTACCAAGAGACCAACTGGACTGTTCTCTTAAAAAAAAAACCCAACCCAAACTAAAACCTACTGAAGCTTGTAATATTCTATAGGTAAATGAAATTCATTTATTTCCCTCTGAGTGTATGAATCAAGACAGTGCAGTTCACTGAGGAATGTCCAATTACATAGGCACCTTTGTCCTCTTTGAGTGTATATTCTAGAAAAAGACAGGGAGACAGGCAGAAAAAGGAAGACTTAATACTGTTTCATTCATGATAGTTTTCTGTATTTCATTTCCCAACTAATTAACCTTTTGCTGCAGAAAAGTTCTGTGTTAAGAAGCACAGCATAACCATCAAGCAACTCATCATTATTGAAAGACTGTTTCTAATTTAAAGTATTTCCACTCTTTAGAAAAAACACTAAGTTCCATAAAAATCTTTCTGTTCTCTCATCCCCTAAAAAAATCATACCGGTATGCAGAATTTAAACTTAGAATTAGTTTTCTTTTACTTCAGTTTCTAGTTGTTAATGTCAAAAATGTTTGTCTCTCAGCAATAGAGAAAGACAGCATTTTTCATATCACAAATTGTGAATAATATATGAAGGGAGTTTATTATGTTCACACTTGTCATATATGTTTAATCATGCATAAGCTGCACTTTAAAGAAACAGTACTCAAAATGTACAGAAAGCATATGTGCACACACGGGGTGTCCCTTTCTGTAGGCACCCACACACCTTGTTTACATATGAATGCACATGTGTGTGTATATATATATATATTTTACAAGTATACACCCTTTCTTTGTGTATGAGAGAAAACAATAAATATAAAATATGCAGATATGCAGTGTTTTTTAATGACTGAACAAAATGAATGAGATTAAATCCTTTATCTGTCTCAGCCACAGACTGCCTAGAAGTTTTTGCACGTGGCCATCATCTCTGCCTCAGCAGAACACTTGGACAGTTGACTCCAAATATATTCTAATTTAAAGAACACATAAGACAAGACAGTCTCAGAACTTACCTCTCCTCAACATACTTCAAAAGCAGCCACTCATAAAAGAGAAATATCTCCTTGCTGAGATGCTTTACTGCTGCTTTAATTTACCTGACAATCTATTTTGATGACTTCCTTAGTGACAGATATTCAAAAACTCCTCAATATGAATATATTTAATTTAAAATCAGTGAGCTAAAAACCTATAAAATGCATAATTTTAATAGTTTGAAAATCACAGTCACTATTATACAGGAAGTTGGTATAACCAGACATGATTATTAAATGGATAACACGTTATGGTTGAAAGATTCCAAAAGGCCCATTATGCTGAAAATATTTCTGGAAACAGATCTTTTTTTATTTTTTTTCCCCCCACATTTCTGCATTTTTAGAAATGATATTTCTTTTCCACATTTCAAATGTTACATCTAACAGGCCAGTGTATTTATGTGCAAATTTCAAAATGATTGAAATTGCCACTTCACAGCCAAAGAACCCTATTAGTGGCAAGTACTCTAACAACTTGTTCCCAATATCTTTTTGCTATGCTCCCAAAGCCCTGCTCCTGGGTGTATCCCATTGTCCATTTCCCTGCTGTGAAGGGCACAACCTATGCACCACCAGTTTGTATACGAAGGAAGGCAACTTAGAGTAGCTGACACTGCTACTCTGCAATGCTTATATCATCATCTCTAGATACTTCCTCAACTCCTGCTAGTCACAACAAGGACTTTCCTGGCTTTGAGAGCTGAGTCAGGGCTACAGTTGCTTTCAGGGTGTGAAGACATGCACAGTTTTTTTTTAAGGAGGGACAGCTTTAAATACAGTTCTCTAGAAAATCCCTTCCTTATGCAAGGCCTATCATGAGATATTACGAGGCAGAAGTTTGGAGGTCAGAGCAGGCGCCCAGAAGATGCAGCAGCACCAGGATTGTTAGGCACAGTGTGAAGCTGGATTGACCATTCTATCCATGACAGATATGCCACAAGAGAAAACAAAAAAGGCAGGAATTCTCTAGCCCTTGTGCTGTGCCAGGGTACAGTGACATTGCAACAGCACCAAGTGGTGGCAGACGATGCTGTTACAGTTCATCCTATTCCTTGTCCTTAGCCATCTAAGAGATCACATATTTAGTAGAAACTCCTTGATAATTCATTTTCTTCCATGCCACTGCCTGGGAATCTCCTGCAAATTCACTTCGTGATCCAGTTGTTTGGGGGTTTTGTTATGTTATGGGTTACATTCAGCATCCTGGAAGATGTGAACCCCGTAGTTTGAAGATAAGGTACATATATATTCTATCTTGCAAGCAGTTATCTCCCTCAGTGGCTATTGAAACCAGTAGGGACTTAAGCATCCTTCAGGATATAGCTGTCATTTCTTACTGAAGAAAATGAGATACAAAATGACTGTAAGGAAATAATTTATGCTATTCCTCTGGAAATCTCTGTACGGATATTGAGGGAATATACTGACCACAGAATCTGAGTCTGCTGCACTGAAACTCTAAAAATGAAAGATTTTGCACCAATACAGTCAATTGCCAGGTATTATCATCAGGCCTTTTTTTTTTTTTCTGAAAACTGATGCTTGTTTGTTTTGTTTTTTTTTTTTAATAACTCATGCTTATTAAATGTTAATGAGGAGAACTTGTTTCTCCTATTAGAGGCCTCTGAGATCTAGTTTGGAAAGACATCAAAAGGGTAAGTTTTATTTTTAAAAAATATTTAAAAATATTTAAAAATGAGAAATTAAGTTCTAAATTATTGTGTTCTGCCTTCCTTTAATTGATTCTCTTATTCAGACTTGTTTGAAGTTTGACATCAGAGCCTCAGTGAAAACATAGCCACGGATTAAATACCAGTTTGACCTATGTGCTACAGAACAAAATCTTCACTTATTTTGAAGTACATATATAAGGCCTAAAATTCTGATAATAAAGGAAAAAATAAATGTAGTGGGTGCCATGAAAACAGTGAATTCATTAATGAACAATTTTTAAATTATAATTTGAAGTGCACGGTGTATATAGACTAATGCTTCTCTTGACAGGAAGAATTTGCCTGGATAAATGTGATCCATGTAGTCAGCTTTCTTGCTGCTCTTAGGAGGCAACATGCTCAACAGTGTCAAAGGATTACAAATTTACTTCCAAAATATAGGGGTCTTGTAAATATTATATTCAGTATTAATTGCAAGCTTAACTTGTCTTTTGTTAGAATCTTTTGTTTGTTTGTCAAGACAGTTTGAAATGCATAACCAAAATGGTATTTCAGAAAATATTAATCTTAAACAGAAAATTTGGTTTTTTTCAACCTACAATAAAATAGGTTTTATGTCTTACATAAGTTTAAGGGGATGTTCACACAGTACCTAGCTGTTAATTAGTAAATGACTTGGAAATTTCTGAATAACTCTTTTTAGGAAATTTATATACCAGGGCCCCTTGGACTAAAAAACAAAACCAAAAAACCAAACAAGCAAAAGTAAAAGTCAACCAACAAACGACACCCACATAATCAATTAATTCCAAGCAAAGTATATAAATTTATTATTTCTGCAATGGATTAAGTCTAAGCATTACCTAAAATGTACATTTCTGGATAATATATTTGTCTTCTGCCTTCCCTAAAGGATGGAGTGCATCTCCCCAAACAGGGGAATTCTCATGTTATAAAACACAATGTGATCTTGTGGTTCAAGGTTCCTCAAGATTCCTCAGAGGGAACACAAGATCTGATTCAGCTTTCTGCCACATTTAGGGAAGCACTGAAAATAATTCAAAAATGATAAAGAGCAAATCTGTTTTCCCTCCTGTGTTCTTTTCTCCCTGAACTGAGGTTCTACGTCATCTGCTGGGAGACAAATGACTTAAGTGGACTGAAGTCTCACCCAGTAAACACTGATACTAATGAGAAAAAGAACCAATTACTTCCATGAACTGGACTGAACCTTTAGCCAAGAAAAGCACTTGAGCTATTCCTTAAGGATGCTCAAAAGAACACATTGTCATAAGCACTAACACAAGTACAACCAGATAGTAAAATGTTTTTTTTAATTAAAGCAGAATTGAGGAAAAATAATGAAAACAGAAGAGATGAGGGAAAGGAAAGTGCAAGAAGGTCAGAAGTTAGTGCTTCGAAGTCAGTTTTCCACAGAAATGCTAAATAACATTAATACAGAAGAGAAGAGGCAGATAAATGGAGAGGAGAAATCAAAAATAAATTCAATTTTTAAACAACCTTTAGAAAACAGGTGTTTTTCTTCCCTACAGCTTCTGGGATTGTTTGCCTCTTCCAAATTCTATGGTAACTTAGAGCTCTGTAGAAGCATTAATGTTTAGGAAGATTATACCTCTCTCTCTCTCAGAGACTTGGTTATATAATTATATAAACTGCAAATATGCAGTGTTCCTCGTACTGTGTATTTGTGGAAATAAAATATCAGTCTACGTTCAGCTCAGCCTTTCAGTGTAAGGCTCTAGCGACAAAATTCACCCTGTACTGCATCTACATTTGAAGGTAGCTCATGGAAACAGTCAGCATCTAAACAGGCGGCATCTAAAACGTGCCTGTATCTGTTTCTCCTGCTGCCAGCTTGGTGCATTTCCTTGGGAATCCCATGCCAGAGAGACAGGAAGGGCAAGGAGTGTGGGAACACAGAGAAAAGGGTGCAGAGAAAAGCCCCATGAAAAGCCTGCGGGTCCATAACTCAGCTGCCAAACTAACTCCTCTATCATGCCCTTGGGGCTTTGATAGATGATTATTAATAGTGGAAAATTCTGAATAAATATGACTCTATAAGACTTCATAAGAGTTACATACTTGGAAAGTATTCGTAATTTGTGGAAGGTCAGACCTTTTTAATTATATCTTGTCTTCAAATGTTGCTCAAATCTTCTGTCAAAATGCTTGGAAATTTTTTTTCCTTACTTGTTTGTTCATCTGTTTAGAGTAGGTAATCATCTAGAAAGCATTTTTCATGTTGAGTATTTCAGACAGCATCCTCCCAAGAAATTGCTTTGAGTCATGGAAGGGTCATCTATGGGAGTACAGAAATATGAATTAGTGAGAAAATTACTGGAGTTTATATTTACTCTAATATTGACTTCTAACACATACTTTAAGATTGAAATAATTTTGTGCATAGATATGAACTAAAATCAAATGTTCTGATAGTTAAACTCCAACTTGCATCTTACTGATCAGCATTCCAAATTAATTAATTGTAGATACAGTAATAGTTGACCACAGGTCCATGTGCAAATCCACTCAATATTTTACTTCCTCAGTTTTTAAGGTCAACATAGGTCTTATTTCATTGAAAAGATGAGTAAAAATGAATTAAATAATTAGAAATGCATTTAACTTTCAAGTCTAGATAGCATCCAGTTTGTAACAGCTTCATCAAATAATTTAGAACCTGAAATAAAAAATAAAAAAGGGACTTGGTAGAATAATAGTGTTTTCAGATCTGGCCCAATATGTGTGATTATCCCATAGCTTCTCCCTTTTCCAAACTAATGGAGTATTTTGACACTTTCCTGTACAAATAGGTAGCTTGAATTATAAGGTCCTATGCCCAACTGTTCTGAATTAAATCTGGTTTAAGAACAGTTTAGCAAACTTCCACTCCAACAGAGCCATGGAGAGATTGAATAGTATATGTATATACTTGTTTAGAGTTTTCATCTATTAGGAATATGAAGAACGTGTGTCAGATAACTGCAAATTCCCTAGTGAAGCCAGCAAACAGTATAAGACAAAGTCATATCAGCATTTAATGAGAGAAACAGTCCTGTCAAGGCTCGTTTACCCCCAGCAAAACAGAAGGTTAATGTATTACCTGTTCGTCTTTCAAATAGTTATCAAGTTTAAATTTCTTTTACCTCAATTAAATCACATTGAGTTCATTATAATCTAATTTCCTGATCCAAAACCACTTAACTTACTCTTAAATTAATGCTGATAACATTCATATACTTAATAGTGTCTACATTTTTCTTTTATGGAAAAACCAAAGGATGATCTGGCATTGTAAACTGGATATCAAATGGAAATCCACTACGTGACATTGCTTACTCTCTACTACATTTTTTCAAACCACAAGATTTTCATAACTACTTAAGTAGAATTTTGTTGTTGCTGAAATACAGGAGTTCATGATTTTTACCCATACCTTTTCCTCCACATGCATTATGCTGTATATATCTCTAAACAGTTTTTTCACAGAGTTATCGAGGTTGCACAAAATCTCAGCACCTAAATCTTTGATGAATGCATCACTAAAGAGATTGAAAAGGAAATGATATGCTGATGTGGATTGCAAAGTCATATGGAATTCCTCAGAGGGGATTTTTTCTACATGGCAAACCTTAGTAAAAATATTGCAAGATATTAAATTCTTAGGAATAATTTTTCAAATATGGGCAATATGAAAACAGTTTCCTTTTTTGGTAGCATTCCTAGAAATGCTTTTTCCTCAGCAACATACATCCCACCTGCAATCACTGGTGTGAATTTCTTTGCCTTTATTTTTCTGTTGAATGTATATCTGAAAAAAGAATTGGATTCTGACCTGGTTTAAGCTAGAAGTTTTGAAAGCAACCCCACTAAAATCAGTGGAGTTTTTTTTCATGTGTCTGGAAGTCAATCTGTTTCTTTCAAACCCTTCCTTAGGGGGTGAGGGGAATGTCCTTATTTCTGGTGAGGTTTTAATTTTTAAAAATACATATCTCTTGGTTATGCCTGGTGTAATGAGCGACATCTGAACTAGATGATATAATTTAATACAATTATTTAAAACACTGCTGTTGTTTATGGAGTAGCAAGGATGTGTCTCTGCCTTAAAAACCATAATAAAGAGCTCCATGTAAAGCTTCTTGCTGCTCTGTCCTAAACTGCTACCCCTAAGGGTGAACAGGGTTTAAAGGTGGCTCAGGTAGCTCCTCACTCTATTGCAGTCACTGCTGCGTAGGTACAGCTTGTGACAGGTTCCTGATTTTGTCACATACAGAGCTGCAGGAGCTGCTAAAATCTTCTCAAGATTTCCAGAATGCTGTGTAGGATATCTCTCATACATACCATCATGTGGGTGTTTACTGAGCATGACATAGTTTCAAACCACCAGTGCCTTTTATCCCCTACGCAGTCTGAAGGCGTTTGACAATGCCTTCCTCTTGCAAATGTGAGAAAAAAGAGACTCCTCTAACTGTGCTCCCTGAGTCTTTAGCCACAGATTAATCACCCCAGTACAGCAACAACTACAATATTCTCATAAGTATGCTTTTCTTTACCCCATGACAAAGGGAAAAAAAAAAAAAAAAAAAATCAAGATACTCAAATTAATCCAAGGAGTAGTTTCTACAAAAGGCAGTTGGTTTCAAGGTCTGACTCTGGTCTCATACTCATCCTGAAACAGTCAGAATGTTTGTATTAAATGACTTTTCCAAAATTAAATCCAAGACCAGCTAAAAACTTTGTCTTTCTTTTATTATAAATGAATTCTTGCAAATAAAAATCCTGTCAGGTTAAGCAAGATTAGAACTCCATAACTTTATGTTGTCTCCCTCTCTTATCTTTTGGGATCACTGGCCAGTTGTGAACCACTTTGTGGAGCACCCACTTTATACCTGTAATGCCTTGGTGCTTGAGGATCTGACTGTGGGGTGAGAACCTACTTAGCACAATTTGCATACTCTTGCCCCTATACCAAGATCTTTTATTCAGTCACAGACTTCCTGAAATCCTTTACACTAACTCAAAATTTATATTAATTTGCACACTTTTCGTCTTT
This sequence comes from Corvus brachyrhynchos, assembly GCF_000691975.1. NCBI lineage: Eukaryota > Metazoa > Chordata > Aves > Passeriformes > Corvidae > Corvus > Corvus brachyrhynchos. The sequence goes on along the minus strand of NW_008237447.1, from coordinate 3,871,996 downwards.
GAATAGATACCTATATATATGTGTGTGTTTGCCTGGAAAATGCTGTATGATGTTCCAGCCCTCAGAATATCTTTCTTACATAAAAGTTATATCCTTCTTGAAAGCTTCTTAGAAATTCTTAGATTCATTGTATTATAAAAGCGCACAGTTTTGTTAGGATGCAAGGATTTCTGGCTGCATATTAATTTTGCTGTAAAGCTCACTGAGATGATAAGCTTCCAGCAACTCAGTCCAACTCAATTATCTGCATCCTTCCAGGTGGAGACATCAGGACTTTATGTCATTTTTGTCATTTCACTATTTTACAGCTCAAACTTCTACATGGAGCCAGAGCAATCTAAAATTTTAAATGTCTATTAAACTTCCCACCCCTCTGGCAACCAATATGGCAGCTGCTCTACTGCATCAGGAAAAATTTGCCCTCTTGGAGATGAACTTTTGGAAAATGACCTAATCCTTGTGTACCAAAACTTGCTTTAAACCTGTACCAGAACAACCTAAGTTTTGATCTGCGCACATTTGGCCCAAGTCACGCAGTCCCATGTCCCTTTCACCTTTACTTAAAGACTACACAAATGAAGATGGAGCTTCTTCCTCTGGAAAACACCTTTGTGCTTTAGCTGCGTTTCCCTCAAGGCTGTCTCCGGGAGGCAAGAATAATCTGAGGAGCAGATTTTCCAGCTCAAAATGAAATAACTGGAGAATGAGACAGCTTCTTTTGTGAAGCAACTTTCTTCAAGTCTCTCCTCTGATGTTGATGCTACCAGAGCTCTATGCCCTGGGATATGCTGACAGAAGCTGACATATGAAAGAGTGGAATCAATACCAAAATAAACCCTAATGGCCCAAATTTCAGTTGCACTCTACTTATTAAAAAAAAAATTCTTCAGCATGATAAGTTTTTAACCACTGCATTAAAAACAGCCAGTAAAATCTATCTTACCATGAACATAATGACATATTCACAGGATTTTACACTGAGAAATGCCAAAATGTCCGTGCATACATTATGTTTGGTAATTTAAAATATCCTCATGCTATCTTAAGAGACAGAGTTTAAACTTTAGAAGACCGGTGACTCAGGTGATCCACCTACAATTTGCATATCTTGGGTGCAAACTATACTTTTAGACAGCTTGTGATATGACAAATGCAACATACATTTTCCTCCTTGAGGCTGCTCTAAAAGAAAATTAGAGGGGGATATTTTTAGAAGTTTGTTTCCCTGAAAGATCAGATAGTAATCTCTACTCCACTCTTCCTTTTCTTGATATATACTGTTCTCTAAAAGCGAAATATACTTCAAGAACCACACAGTATTTCAGTGTCAAATATAACCATTAACAAATACACTGAGAGAAAAACCCACTAGCTGCACAAGAATAATTTAAAAAATTCTGAAGAATCCAGCAACTCTTACATTCAAGTCCCAAAATTGCCCTTATTTCAAAAGATATAAAACCAAAGTTCTATTTCCAAATATACTCTCCAGTTTATCAACTAGATAATAATTTTATTTCTGGTAAATGTAGTTGGAGAATGAAGACTGAGATCCAGGATCCACAATCAGTTGTCCAATAAACCTGAGGCATTGACACAGGAAAGTTTTCATCTACTTTTCACTTCTTTTTTTTAATATTTTCTTGAATTTATTGTTGCTGTTATATACTTTAGAAGCCTCTAATGGGAGAAATGCACTAGGAATATTTCTATAAATTGTATATCTAAGGTCTCAAGGAAAAAAACCAGTTTTCATCTATGATAATTACTAGGTCTCATTCAAATATTATCGTAATTTACGGAGTAATATCTAAGCAAGGTAATTAAATGATCAAATATGTTTTCTTAAAAAGGCAAAAGCATCAATACACTTCAGCACCAATGTGCTACATTCACTACAATACATAACAAATTAATGCTTCTGGGTCCCATTTGTTCCAAACTTCAGTAATACATAAACATTAGACCAAACTTACAATGTGCCTATAATAAAAAAACCTTATTTAGGAGGATGAATTCAAACCTGACTTTCTGCTGTTCATCCTGTCAAAATTCATGGTCCCAACTAGCATTTGTTATGTCATAATGCTCATTTTATTATATTTATTCCTTTGACAGATAGTGAGGTTTCAGTGTAGCAAGAGCCCAGGAAGGCCCTCACTGCAGCTGTTCTTGTCACACAGGGTCACAGCATTTACACATTGGTGCCTCTAGGCAAGTATCTGAGTGCACTTATCAGCATTTCCTGAGGCAATTATGTTTGTAAGACAAAGTAGGAACTTGAAGAATCACTGTAAAGGGTGCTTCAAAGAGGTACAGGAAGCTTGATTGTCACTTTAGGAAATTATGAACCCTTTAGAATACATAGGTCACGTGAAAAATTCTTCAAGGCTAGCGAAAGTCTTTAAAAACCTGGTTATGCTGCATTAATGCCAATCAATTAGTTCTTAACAAGCACAGCACAAAACCCAGCTCAGCTCTGGCAGGTGGCAAGGTGGTAGGAAAAGAGCTTTGCTGAAGGGCCCTTCTGGCATACAGGGTCAGGTAGAAATAAACTTCAAAAATCTGTGGGAAAGGTAGTAGAGGCGATGTGGGCACCTTAGGCGAGATAGAAAGCAGACAAACTGGCCAGAGGTAAGTGTTAGAAAACTAGAATGTGCACAGGGGAAGGGCAGCAGGGAAAAAACATCTCACTGGTGGAAGGTTGAAATAAATTAGTAAGGTAGTAGATTTGGCAGCTAACTTTCAGAAGGTTAGAAGTAAAGTAATACTGACTCAAGGGAGAAAGGCACAAATTGTGTTTGTAATAGTTAGAAAGGAAAATAATCATTAACTTGGAAAGATTTTTTGTGGGGTGATTGGATACAGACCAAAAAATACAAAGGACATCTTCCAGGTTACATGCAGAGTAAGACTAAAAATGTGGCCCTCTTAGTGGACGAGGGAAAGGCTGTGGATGTTGTCTCTCTGGACTTTAGTAAAAGTCTTTGACACCATTTTCCACAGCATTCTCTGGAAAAATCAGCTTTCTATGACTTGGACATGTGTGCTGCTCACTGTCTAAAACACTCTCTAGATGGCCAGGCTAGAGTCATGGAGAATGAAGTTACATCCAGCTGGCTGCTGGACACAAGTGGTGTCAGTGGCTCAGTTTAGGGGTCAGTGGTGTTTAATATCTTTATCAATGATCTGGATGAGGAGAGCAAGTGCACACTCGGTCAGTTTGTAGATGACATCAAGTTGGGTGGAAGTGTCGATCTGCTGGAGGATAGGAAGGGTAGGAAGGCTCTGCAGGGGGATCTGGACAGGCCAGATCAATGGGCCAAGGTCAGTTTTATGAGAGTCAACAAGGTGAAATGCTGGGTCCTGTTCTTGGGCACAACAACACCGTGCAGTGCTCCAGGCTGGGGCAGAGTGGCTGGAGAGCTGCCCAGTGGAAAAGAGCCTGGGGGGTGTTGGTGGACAGCAGCTGAACATGAGCCAGAGTGTGCCCAGGTAGCCAAGAAAGCCAATGGCGCCTAGGCTGTATCAGCAATAGTGTGGCAGCAGGACCAGGGCAGTGATTGTCCCCTATACTCAGCACTGGTACAACACTCCAACACAGACACTGAGGTGTTGGAGGGAGTCCAGAGAAAGGCAACGGAGCTGGGGAAGGGTCTGGAGCAGAAGTTCCTGAGGAAACTGGAGTTTGAAGAAAAGGAGGCTCAGGGGAGACCTTATTCCTCTCTACAACTACCTAAAAGGAGGTTGTAACAAGGTGGGGGTCAGCCTTTTCTCCCAGGTAGTAAGTGATGGGATGAGAGGAAATGGCCACGAGCTGTTCCAGGGAAGGTTCAGATTCAATATTAGGAAGAATTTCTTCATGGAAAGGCTGGTCAAGCAGTGGAACAGGGTGCCCAGGCAAGTGGCTGAGTCACCAGGCCTGGAGGTATTCAAAATACATGTAGATGTGGTGCTTAGGGTCGTGGTTAATGGTGGACTTGGCAGTGCTGGGTCAATGGTTGGACTGCAGGATCTTAGAGGTCTTTTCCAACCTAAACAATTCTGTGAATCTATGACAGGATGCTTAAAATGGCTTAAGAAGTCATAAAGGAACATGTTGGGATATTTTGGAAAGTTGAGATATTTTATCCATTCAAGTCTTGGCTAAATTAAATTTTAAAAACCTACAGACTACAGAAAAAGATTCTTGTAAGTCACCAGGAACATGAAGGGGTGATATTTTTTGGCACTGTAAATAGCTGGTAAGAGAGAGAGCAAAAAATGTGTGTAGAGAATGGGTGACATGAAGGAGAAATAGTCGTCTCAGTTCTGCAGTGAGGGAAACTAAAACCACATAATCTACTGGCAAAGTGCTTCAACCTTGGAACACTTTTTGTTTCTATTAAATTTAAGTATGCATTTGTAAGCTATAATGATTTGTGTGACAAGAGCAGAAACTTTAGTGTATACCCTTATCTAACAGAAGCCCAGGTAGGAGGGGGAAGTACTCTCCTCCTTTTTCAGGGCTTGTCTGGGGTGCGACTCTTCCAAAAAAAGATGTGAAAAAAAAATTAAATTACAATACCTTTGCTGCAACAATGACCCTGTAAGAATTTTTCAAGGAGAGTAGCTAGACTTAATACAGTTACAAATCTGGTAGTTATATTAAGAAAAAATATTACTCCCATCCTGGAATAGGAATGTCTACATGGAAGACATATTATTGAGTAATTAGTCCGTGTAGACTGTTTCCATAATTGTACATAGATCAACAATTATATTCTGTGCGTGCAGTACCTAAGAGAGGGGATTGTCTTTCAGTCCTGACAGTCAAGGGGTCAAAGCAGAAAAGAGCTAAAAAAGATTAATTAGAAGAGTATATATGAAAGTTACCAAAGTACAAAAACATATAGCAGAAAATAAATGCATTCATTCAGATGCCAGGTGATTTTAGAGTTTCAGTAATCATTCCTTAAATTAGAATCTCCCTTAAACTGGAGTAGTGACTTACAGGATGATTTGAGTGTGTCAATATCACAATTGACATCCTAGCTAGCCTTTGTTGGAAATATAGGGGATTTGTGAGATACAAATTTGTCTTTGAAAGCAAAAGATTTAAAATGAATCACTTAATCACATAATTTTTAGTTAGTGTTAATGATCCTTTCACTTTTGTAATATGTTATGCCAAATGCAAACATATGTAACAAAACATTTAAAATTTCATTCTGAAAGGCAGAATTTCGATATTCAGTAATAAAACAGTGTAACTGCAACAAATACACATTCTGAGCTTTTCAATTATGTACCACAATAGAAATATTCTCAGCCCATTGTACTACTCCATTAAATGTGCACTGAAAGGAAAAATTGCACTTAGGTCAAAACAACATCGAGTGTAATAAAACTTGCCACTTTAGGCTACTGTCCAGTAACATTAAGAAATAGAATCACCAATTTATAGTGATTATCTATGCTCACATATTTTTAAACATCTTTTATATTCTCTGGGAAATCTAATGTTTTCTAGATAATATGCTTCTTGAGCAATGAAATACTTAAGACAACAAATCCTTTCCTGCTCAGGACAGAAAATGTTGTCATTTAGAGAAGCTTCAAGTATTTGAAATCAAAAGATTTTATTAACAAGTGTGGGTTGCAATTTTGCAATTGTTCATTATTTGTGAATTTCACAATTATACATTTGGAGATGGAAAAACACAGAAGGAGGTGATTTCTTTAGATTGTCTTTTAATCAACAAAGCTGTCTAAAACTGGATGAAGAACTTATGCTGATAAGACACCAGCTTGGTGTTTGGCAAACTTAACATTTATTTTCTGCTACATTTTTCTTTTGCATGCATGAAAAAATAATTTAGGGCAGAATCCTGATTCCACTGGCATCAATGGCAAACCTTCATTGACCTGCTGAAGTCCAAGCTCCGTTTACATTTGCTGTTTGATTTTTGTGGGCAAAATTGGAACAGGATGTCACACTCCTTCTATTTCCTATTTAAATCATAAGGACCTTAGTGCATGGACTGTCTTTTGGACACAATGCAATCTTAAGTGTTTTAAATGTAATTTTTTATTTTCTTCATTTTACCTTCTTGATTTGCACACTTTTCAGAACAGATATATATATAGTATTTAGTTAATAAACATATAGGCAACCTATTCAGTATTTGTTTTCCACACACAGGTTTTGACATCTCTACTCCTCAATGCAGATATATGTTATCAGTATCCAATCACATGGATCCAGATCCTCATTTTAACTTTTAAGACCTCCTGAAATCTGCATACACACCTGAGGTGATCTGCCTAAAGACCACTCCAGAAATGAGGTACCTCCACCACTCACAGCAGAGAGCTTCCAGAGCACACCCGAACACTTACCCAAACTGAAATGTGTTTGCTTTACAGCTGCATGTCCCCTGAATCCACTTTGCCCTGTCTCCAAACACATCCACCTACCTCTAAATTCTTTCTTGTAGTCACGACTTTCCGTGTTACTATAAATGATAATAATAAATTCCATTAGCATACTATAATATTCACATTTTTCATGAATCACATTTTTCCACTTCTGTTTGACATCATTAAAAAAACCATGCATTTATTGCATTTTCCTGTGCAATGAAAAGGAACCTTTTCCTGACAGTTTAAATAGAGAATTAGATCCAGTGTTACTGTGGAGTCTTTCTATATGGTTTCTGTAGTTTCATTCTAAATACCTTGCATAATCTTTACAGTTAAAAGTTTAATAATGATTATTTTATTTTTTAATAATTTTTTCCTCACCAAAATTAGGGACTAGTCTTTTGTTGCTTTTCCTCCTTTAAACAAAGAGGAGGTAGGTAAGAACTGTGGGATTGATTTCTTCTACAGGCCTGCAGAGATTATTTTATTATTTCGTTATGTTTACAGGTTTGAGGAAGTGAAGCATAATGACCACAAAAACACTCTGTGGTCTTAATGTATGTCATTTGTCTAATGTCCCCAAGAAAAAGATATCAGATGCTATATATTTAAACCTGCTTCTCCAATGAGGTTGCTGTTTTGTCATTCTAAATTTTGAAAAATCACAGGAGGTATGTTCACAAAGCCCATTAACAAATAAGGTTTGTGCTCACACTTCCTGCACACTGTTTTGAAAATTGATCCCTGAGGGCCTAATTATCCATTATGCGCTTTTCCTACTGGAAAAGGAGAAGGAACTTTTATGCTTAAAATAACTTAGCAACCAAAATCTTCCACAAGATTTCATCTCTCTTAGTCAGTATCTCACCTCCAAATTAAGGGAGTCCCACAGGGCTCTATCCCAGCATCCAGTGAAAGGACCACACAGAATTACCCCACCAGATATCAGTATTTGTCATCTGCATAAAAAGCAGGAAAATTGTCATGTCTTAATCCTGACAGGTGGCAAGTTCTCTTAATTTATGTTGAAATTAGAGATGTAAAAGGAGAAGCTGGATCCCTCAAAAGAATGAGCTGCAAGTGTAGATGATTGTGCAGAACACTGGGATACAAGAAGATGCCAAAGCGCCTGAGTGCTATGATTATATGGTTCACTTTAAGACCTCCATGAACACAGCAGTGGGCATCCTAATTATTTTCTTTTCTCAAGCATGCTACTAATTTGTCCACAGCATTCAGCAATCAAGTGGTGTTTAGCAAACAAGTGCTCAGCTCTACATAAAACAAGTGACGTCCCTCACTGAAATGTGTGTGGGGAGCTTCTTGCTAGAAAATGACTCAATATGCCTGGGACAGTATTTTTCCTGGTCTTCAATATCCTTTTACTCCCACTGGCTGGCACTTTTGCTTTGCTGTGTTGAACCATGAAGTTACCTGCACAAGTACTTTCCACAAATGGCAAAATTCTTGCCCTTCACAGAAACCATCTACAATTTTGCAGGTAGAATCCTCCAATTTGGAATTGCTATAAGACAGCTGTCTTCATAAAAGTAAATTTTACCACACTGTCTTGGAATCTAATTATTCGTCTGACAAATGTTGGACTTTGGGATGTGTACTACCCACTCGGAAGAAAAATAAAATTAAAAACATGTCATTTAAGAAGTAAGAATAAGATCAGTTCAGTGCTTAATTTTCATATTATACTTTTCAGAAGACAAATAAACAGCAAATTTTTGTTGTGATACAGACTTCACAGATATTACTAGAGCATTTTAAAACTATTGTAGAATGAATATAATTACAAACAAGTTGTTCTGCAAGGAAAAAATTCCATTGTGAAAAAGTTCAAATTAAGTGTTTTGGCCTTAGGAATGTTAAAAAATATCTGGAAAAAATGTCTGCCAAAATTTGTATATTTCTTAGAAATATTTTACTTTCAACAAATCATCATTTTCCACAAAGCCTAATTTGGGGAAAAATTTAATGAACAAAATTGTATGAAGCACATCTAGTATGATACTAAGAAGTATGGACATCTATCTTTATCTGAAGGTGAGTGTTCCTAGAGGATGGATTCAATAAAAACTATACAAAGTAGTGTAGCCTTTTCTATTTTCAAGGCTAAACCTTTGTTTTGACCAAGAAGTTGACCAGCAGTATTTTAGAGAAAGAGACATATGAAAGTAATTCTTTTAAATGGCTTAATTTGGAAATCAACAGTAGCTGTAATGGTAGATTAATTGTAATTTTTATAGCATGGGTCTAGTTAAACAGAAGTCTTGCCAAATACAGATTCTTAGTGACATCTAAAGACACTAAATTGTTAATAGCAATGGAAATGTTCAAAGAATAAATGACTGAGGTTTTTTACTTCCATAATCACACAGAAAAATTCTTAAAATAGCACTGAAGTAGCATAACCATGTCACTACAAAGTGCAAATGAGTTACATGTGATCACCCAAATGCAACTATCTCACTCTCAGCATTTCACCACAATTTACTTTTTTGATTAAATCATGTTAAAATGAAGAACAGCCAATCTGAGTGCGAGTATTTTTGAGTAAGGTTAAAAGATTATGACAAAACAGAATTGAAGCATAAGCCACTACCAATTTATTTCCATTGTTGAATCATCCATAGTAGATACAAATCTGGTATTTTGCAATAATGGTTGCAAAAGGTACTCTGCGTTCATTTGTAAAACATGTTGGAAAAAAATATCAATGATAAAGATGTTTTCTCTTGGTTTCCTGATAATTAAGGTTTCTTCTACATATCACCCAAGCTAAATTTATCCCTTGGTATTTCCACCAATTTCAACAGAGATCAGGCGCGTAGAACTTCAGTATTTTTCTTTTTTTCTTAATAAGGAATTTTGTTCTAATGCCAATGCTGTATGATATTATTGCTGTGAGAGCAAGCAAAGCAGAGGGAAAGGTAACACCACCATAGGGTGGAATCACATGTCCTATAAGCACTAGAGGAGTAAAGGGCAGTCTGGTTTTCCTAATAGAAATGCATATTACATAAAATATACAGAACAGCATTTTACTAGATCTTACATAGTTTTCTATTTAATTTCAGACTAACTTCACATTTTATATTCTATACCTAGCAAGGATTTTAAATAACTTGCACTTATTTTGTGTTTTGCAATTATACTAAGTTGGATAATTATACAGAGAGAAATTTTGCCATTTATTTCTAATATGAAACTTTCCTAAAAGCATGGAATCCAAATAAAGTATTTGCAATTCTAAAAGAAGGGGAAATAGCTATTTATAAATAGGCAAAAATGATCAAAATCTCTTATCAACCTGCTATCATTTTAAGAAAACACCATGATGACATAAAACCATTAAAAATTGAGTAAGTGTCAGCAGTATTAAACAAAAATAGGTATTAAAATATGTTAAATATATAAAACATATATAGGACAGTGGCAGGAAAAGTAGCTAAAGGGTTGGCAACTTGAACCTCTTTTCTCTACTCCTTCCCTCATTCCTAAAGTAAATAGAATAATTATTTGACCAAATATATTCAGAGAAAGGAGAAGGGATGTCAGTTATTCAAAATACTTTATATGTGCATTGGTACAAACAATATATGGGCAGTTACCAAAGGACAGACACAGTTAGTTGTACTTTGGCACAGAGTTCTTAGTTTGAAAATTAGAAAGTGCAAGTCAGATAAATTATATTCTTTTATTAAATCCTCAGCTCTTATACTAAAATGCTTGGATAGCTAGGAGACCTAATTCGAAAAAGCACTATAAAATTAATTACATATGACTGCTGTATTTTTGGATGTAGATTTTTTTAAAATTTTAACTCTTTATAGGGAGATTGTAGCTTAAAATGTGTTTTGGACAGTATTTGGAAGAGCACAAAGAACTTGAGATAAATTGGAGTTGTCTCTAAGACTTTAATAATTTTGTCTACCATGACCAAACAGTATTTCCTTAAATTTACAATGTTTAAAAAATACTATATTACTAACTAAAGCTTTGGATGGTTGCCTCGTCTTTTTGCTGTAACAATCTAGGTAAATGAATAATGAACCTGCCCCTTAATGATTAAACAAAATGTGTTTAGGAAGGAAAATTAATTACGAAGGTAATTTCCAAAATAAAAAAAAAAATTGAAATCCAGCTGTTTGCAATACATCGCAGTAGTGCCAAGCTTCTGGCTGTGAAACATCCAACAGGCTGTAACTTAGGTAAGAAAAGTGCTGTCCATTCTCTTCTCTAATTTTTCCCACCATTTGACTTGCCTTTGGGAAATTCTTATGGATAGAGCATAAAGCATAAAGGTGCACAGCTTGTTTTTGGCTCATAGGATATAGAAAATGGATATTCACCTTTCTAATGGGGTAACTCAGACTGAGGAGAAAAATAAACCTCTAAACACAGCAGAGACACTGTTTCCGGCTATGGCAAAACAGTATGAAAAATTTAACTGGAAAGACATCTGTTCTTGTGAGATGTTGATCCAGGATAAGGGAGGATTGTTTTTCTTTGGGGGTGGTGGGGTTTTTCATAAGTTTATTTGAGCATGTCGCAAGTTTAGCATAGATTGTGCAAAGAACTTGGGCACTGTGAAGAAGGGTTAACTCAGTTATGAATGTACCCTTAGTTACTCAATGTATTATGGTAGTAAGATTAGTTATCACAAATTATATGGCACCCAGAACCTAAATTCTAGAAAGTATAAATTCAAACAAATTCGTTTTACTTCTAACAAATCTAGAGGCAATTCTTATCTGTATTCAAATTATGCATTTTTAAATGTATACATCATCTCCAAGGACTCAGAAACTGGTTCAGGTACTTGTTAAACAATAAGTATAATTGGTAACTTTAACTGTTTCCCTTATCATTTTGAAATAAACCACTTGAGAAAAAAAAAAAGGAAAGCTGTGAACGCCTTTACCTGCTCAGCAATATGAGCTATAGAAGGATTGCACTGTTCTCTTACCACTCTTAGTGATGCAAGAAGTGTGCCAAGTGCTGCATTCCAGAGTTACCATCCAAAGTGAGACAAGGTCTTTAATAGATGACATCTGGCCTCTTGCCTTGCTTCCTATGCTCCCAGAATAGCAGATGTACCTCAATGCCACAAGTCTGGCTAAGTCACCGGAACAAGAAACACCCCCTTAGAAATTATGTAGCAGTTAGTGCATGCCCTCCAAAACTGAAGCTGAAGAAGCCTCCTGTGGAGCAGAGGGGAATATGATTTGTAGTTCTAGACCTGAGCATTAATCACAACAAGGTCAGACACATGAACAAACCCTATACATTTAAATGATTCAGAGCTATTAATCTGAGCTTGTAATACTATGTTTTCGCCATGGCTATCCATGCTTTCCCTCTCACAGTTTGTCACACTTGTAGGCTTGTTTTATCTTTGAATACCACTCCTTGCTAGCAGTAATAGGTTTTCCCCATATGATTGTACAACATCTCCCACAAGGAATTTCTAATGCTCGCTGGGCAGGTGGGTCACTACCTATAAATTTGGTTTGCATAGCATAAAAGGTTGAAGGAAATGAAAATAAAAGCAACAACCATTCTCAGTAAAGGTCATCTAAAAACTCATACAAAGAATTCAAAATAAAACTATAAAAAGAATAAAATCAGATTTTGATAAAAACCTTTTTTTTTCACCAAATATTCCCTCAACTCAGATGAAAGCAGGTTTTTTTTTCTCACCAAATGTCCATTAAAATAGCAATCATTGACTGAAAACAAGCTCAGATGGAATTGTTTGAGTAGCTGCAGCCAACTTTCTTTGCATTTTACCATGTGCAAACAAGTACATACCTCATGCACTTCAGAGTGGTACAGAAAGGGAGAGTCAAACAATCTGGTTTGGAAATTTGGAAATGTAGAATCTCACAAACATTACCATCTATCAATATTTTACATTTTATTTGAATACAGTGAATAAAAAATTCACTAATCTGTCACTAGAATTAGTTCTCAGTCTGTAGGAAAAAGGTCATTTCTGGTGCTGAAGGACTGAGTGATTGAGGGGATTAGTGAGCACTAAAAGCAACAAAACCCAGTTTGTTTAACTATTCTGAACATCAGATAAGGTTAATAAATGGTCTTAGCATAGCTCTCAAAGTGCAAGAACACACCATAAAACTGTTAACATTAATTGATACTTTTATGGGTAGTCTCAGCTGAAAGGTCACGCGACGGGAGCACTTCCAGATCTGAAGCACATCACAGAGGCCTGAAGCTTAAACACATTCTGCCTTTCCTGTGTCCTGCTGGAGCTAGAGGTTTTATTCTCAAGGACTGTTCATTTGGAACTTTCTGTGAGCACTAAAACTTAAAAATATTTGCTAGTCTCTTCTACCTATAAATCTAAAAATAGAAACTTGGAAGGAAAAAGTCATTAAAATTTACTGTGGGCTTCTACTTTTAAGGGAAAGTATAACCAACAGCGAGTGGGAGGAGGATGAGTAATCCTGGCACCTATTCTATATTTCAGCTCTCTACATCCTTTATTGTTTGCTGAGCTGTTGCATAAATTCAGGAATTTACTATTTTCAAAAGTATATATCAACACGATATATATAGCACAGTATATACCAACTACTGAATTGTGTGAGCACCATAAACAAAAGGCCAGGTTCTTCTCTGGTGCCCCTGAATGCAACCTGTAGTGCTCTCAGAACTCTGAAACCCACCTAACATCAGACTTCAAGTCACAGAAGCTTCAGTCCTTTATGACATTAATTTAGGATGAGACTATTTTTGTTATTCTACATATTTCCCCTAAAACAGGCAACCTGGGAGCAGTGCCTGTAGGAACTGAATACAGATTTCAGCATCCCTCCTCCTGCCCTTGTGGGAGGCTGCAGCCTGCGCACACACATGAGTTCTCTCCACGTGGCAGCAGTCCCACCCATGCAGCAGCCTCCCCTCACACACCAACCCACCCTCCCACCTCATCCTCTCTCCCGAGTGCTGCCGTCCTGCAGAAGGGGTGGAGGGGGAGAGGACAGGCACAGCTCAGTCTGGCTGCTATGCTGTGCACAGGGAGGGAAGAGAAAAGGCAGTATGAGGAATGTTCTTCTCTTTGGAGTGGAAGATGCTACGCTGAGTGGAAGACAAGGCTACCAGAGAGCTGAGCATAAACTGCTCAGCCCTGCCCGGGCTTCCCACCAGCAGTGGTGGCAGCAGCAGCAACAAACCCAACCCGTGCCTGTGCAGCCACTCTTTATACACACATTGCATTCTCTCTGATGCATTTTACAGTTTCCCTCTGAGCCTACTGAGCAATATATCAATCTATACACTCACAGAAGTCAAGTTCTCTAGAAGGAGGACACAATTGCATTTGGTCCTTCCTACCTGTCATGGTTTAACCCCAGCCATCAACTAAGCCCCACATGGCCACTTGCTCAAGCAACCCCCTCACCCCACCAGTTCAGAGGAGAATAGAAGGAACAAAAGCAAACCTTTTGCAGTGAGATAAGAACGGTTTAAAAATTGAAACAAAATAGGATATAAAAATAATAATAGTAATGAAAGGGAATGAGAGAGAACACTCGAGGGAGAAGTGATGCTCAGTGCAACCTCTTCACCATCCACTGACTGAGGCTACATCCCTGGGCAGCAATCCTTCCAGCCAACTCCACCTAATTTGTGTACAGGGCATGATGTTCTCTAGTATGGAATATCCCTTTGGTCAGTTCAGGTCATCTGTCCTGTCCATGCTCCCTCCCAGCTTCTTGTGCTCCTCCTCACAGGCAGAGCATGAGACACCAAACAGTCCTTGACTTAGGGCAAACGCTGCTCAGCACCAAAACATCAGTGTGTTTTCAACATTATTCTCATACTGAATCCAAAACTCAGCACTGCACCAGCTACCAGGGAGAAAATTAACTCTATCCCAGCCAAAACCAGGACACTACCACTGAAACAGATTGCTCTGCCCTCCTGCCGAGGCAAGGACAGTACCTGGTGCTGGTACTTACAGAAATGTTAATGAAAAAAAAAGAGCAGGCATCAGGAGCATTGAAGAAAAAAAGCTTCTGAGAGCAGAACACAAATTAGATACTAATTCTCATATCCTGTTGTTAAGGTTCTCCTGCATAAAGTAGACATCAATATAAAATGTGATAAACAGTAGTGTGACATGGATATTGAGAGATGCTTTCTTGCAAAAAGGGAGCAGGTGGTAATTCATACTACATGAGGCTGTTTATTAGCTCTGAATTGTCATATGAATTGTTCATAAATGACCTTCAGATGCCATCATTAAAAAATTCAGAGGACAATGTTTGGAAAAGTGAGTAATCTTAGAAAGACAATTAACATGTTCTGTATGTTTTCTACTGACTATTATTTTCAAAACTTCAGAGGCATGAAAATGTTAATTAATTTTAGGATAGTTTTATATGTAAACAAGTATTTTTCTGTCCATTTCTGACCTCTAAAAAGAAAAGAAAATAAAAAGTAGAATTGATGAATTGAAATCAGCATTTACACCAAGCAAGCAATTCAGTCTTCCTCTGTCCATTACCAATCTTCTGACAACTTTCATTTTACTATTTCTACTTTATATTATGCTATATTAGTTCCAGTGCATGACACAGCCATGAAATGTTTCTTATACTGCCTAGAAATAGAGAAGGGACGTGGATTGCTCTTTAAATGGCAGTGACACATTGACAGCACACAACACTCCAGCTTCACAATCAATCAAATACTGGCTTCATCAGAGAGACCAAAATCCAGGTACCATATTTTTTGATCATATCATTTGACATTATCTTCCCCCAACCCCTCAAAAATATTCCTTTAAGAAACAGTGAGTTAGGATGGAGCCAAAATAACAGTTCTTTAATCCTGGAAGAAGTAATAAGCAACAGAATGACAGAAACCTTGCTATAGCTTAAATACCCCCAGTTGCCTTAACCCATATCATGAAGATTTTTTTTCCTGTAGCCTTCAACAGACAGAGTCATGGAGTAACCTTTAAAGTTTTTGTAGTTTTAACCACCGACAAATGAGGTTTTAACTTTAGGATTGGGGGTTTCTTTGTTGGCGTTGGGGTTTTTCTAACATTTTTTAAACTGGGAAGTACGTATAATGGTTTTGCAATAAAAGGCCTACAGTTTAATACACACCAGCATCAGTTTCCACCAGGGATATGAATATATCTGCATGTGAAACTGTTTCCAACAGATTGATTACAGTTTCATACTGCTTTGTTTTAGGATAACAGTCATAACTGCTGTTTGTTGGCGTTGGGGTTTTTCTAACATTTTTTAAACTGGGAAGTACGTATAATGGTTTTGCAATAAAAGGCCTACAGTTTAATACACACCAGCATCAGTTTCCACCAGGGATATGAATATATCTGCATGTGAAACTGTTTCCAACAGATTGATTACAGTTTCATACTGCTTTGTTTTAGGACAATAGTCATAACTGCTATAACTACCAGAACAGGAATTGTTTTATTAAAATAAATGCACTCTTCTATAAATGCCAGTGTCACACCAGCAAGGTCTGCCTAAAACACAAAACTGCTGACAAGAAGGGTTAAGCAACCAAAATATATCAATGCTAAATCTCAATATAATTGTCTAAATGTCAGCTGAACCTTAGAGGACTACCTTTCCAAATCTTAAAACTAAATATGATTAATAGAAAAAAAGTTAAATATCAATCTCTAGACACAGAATAATGTTTTAAAAGGCTGGGTTTAGAGATAATTAACTAAGGATCCATTTGAGAAAGGTTATAAGTCTCAAGTAGCACGGTCAACATTTTGAATGTTATTAATCCTAAGATTTTAAGCTATTTAAACATTTAGATCTCATTTAAATACCCTCTCTTATATGTGATTTGCCATATTAGCAAGGTCATTTGACAACAATTTTGCACAATTGATGTAAATTGCATTACAGATGAAACTCTACTACCAAGTATGTGATTAAAGCCAAAAATGAATAGGAAGAAAGACCCAAATACACTAAAACAGATTGATATTATCAACGTATCCCTGAATTATGTAACAGTGTCTTAGAGTCCTAAAAAAGCATTAACAAATAGCTGAGTATGATTTCCAACTGTATCTGTCAACATGCATGCACAGGCGTGAATGCATATGTACGTACCCATAAAATAACGTTAAAAGTATTATCGGCTTACACTGCAAATTATTTGAAGACCACATGTGAGCAATGGAAATTTAGTTCTCATGCTTAGGGTACTCTTTAGACATAAGATCACAAGCATGAAAAGCTAATGAATCCCCTAACTCCCCGTGCAATGCACAGCTTGGATGGAAATCATTTAGGAAAACTTCTCCATCTTTTATTCCTCTTCATTTTTTATGTGTAGCTCCAGCTATTGTTAGCGGCACACTCTTAAAACACTGTTCTAAAAAAAGAAACTTAATTCACACATTTCTGCTATGTGATGGCTGCCCAAATACCAATTTATTTCCCCAACCTCTCACCCCTTAAATGATGGGGATGTATTCATTATTACATACATTTTAAAGAGGGTTTCTGCATCACTGGGAGTTTAAGGTCAAAAGCATCAATTGATTTTGCTTGTGAAGTTTGATAGGTGGTTAGAAACTGATTTTTCAGCATTCCTAACATTAGATAGCACTTTTTATGTTTATGGATTTATTGACTACAATTTTAGTTCTGATTTATAAACACTTGTCCTGGTCCCAGGAAGAACAAGGTTAATTTCTGCAGTAATGAGGGGGGACAGTCAGAACTTGGAGGTTGTTCTATAGCACCTCACACCATTGCCAGGGGTGTGGGGAGGGGAGTCTTTCCAGGGAAGGTCTCTCTTGCTGCCGGAGCAGTGCAGCTGCAGTTGGGTCAGGGGCTCCATGGTGAGTCTTTTGGCATGTGAATCATTTTGTACACTTTTGTTACTAGTCATGCTGTTCATGTTCATTTTCTTATCCCATTGCTGTTTCCAGCAAACTGTCCTTATCTCCACCCACGAGGGGTGAGTGGCTCATGGTTTTAGTGGGAATACTTAATTGGAGAATACCGTTCCTAAAATACGACAATGCTTTTGCACATAAGACACCAGGAAAATGAAGAATCTTGTTTACAAGTGAGAAGAGTTGGGTTAAAGCTTTTTAACAGCATAAAATAACATTCCATGTCATAGATAGGAATAAACTCTAGTTTCCCAAAAAGATCCAGCTGCATTCATTGTCAGACCTTCCTTCACTTCACTGCGATCTCTTGCCTCATTGAAAATTCCTCAGTAACAATTCAACACAGGTCCCAGGATGTGTAATGGCCTTCTCACCCTGATTAACCCACAGAACAGTTCTACCCTGAGCCCTGGCGGGAATGGGATCCTGAGAAAAAAGCTGGACGTGATCCTTGACTTCTGTCTAGATATCATACTTAGGCACAAGAAGTAAGTCAAGAATCTGCTCCTCCAAACCATCTCAGCTGGCCTGCTGCCTTGCCCTTTCCACCTCAGACAAACACAGACTTCCTACTCTTCCAACAAACCCTGCAGTCCCTCCCCTCCTCCAGTAGAAGATGCGATCTAAACCTGAAAAAACTGGCAAGTACCGAGCCACTCAGATCACCAGAGAAGTTGTGTAAAATAAAGTAGTTTTAAAGGGATTACCCATTTTATACGTTATGGCTGGCAATAAGAAACAGCATTCAAAGAGAAGAAAAAAAAAGGTGTGTGGGAGAGAAACAAATGTAG
Organism: Corvus brachyrhynchos; assembly: GCF_000691975.1. Classification (NCBI taxonomy): domain Eukaryota; kingdom Metazoa; phylum Chordata; class Aves; order Passeriformes; family Corvidae; genus Corvus; species Corvus brachyrhynchos. Next base: position 3,853,858 of record NW_008237447.1, on the reverse strand, counting down.
GGAAGCCTTACTTGTATTTTGGGGAATATCAAGAGAAATGACTGAGGCTATCACACAGTTATATTAAGAGAACTGGAGAAAAAATTCTGAGGGTAATGAAATTAAAATGAGGGGACGGAAAATGGGAACTAGCAGCCTATATCAGAGATTTTACTCTGAGTACTTTAATGTGCCTTACAATCAAACCAAAGTGCTGAAAGATAACGTAGAAAAGATCCCATACCATTGCACTTCTCCAAAACAAAGATAGACTTCACCAATGTATCACAGCAAACTTAACAGGAAATGGGGTGTTTGAATTATAACTTTTGGCATGGTGTAAGCTGAGAGTAAATGGTGATGAATGGTGGTCAAATAAAAATTAAATAAAATTTCAATGCAAAGTAGTGGGCATGTCCTTTGGAGGGAAAAAAAAATCCTTCTATGATCTCCTCTCTTTGCAAATCACAGCAAAACAAGTGTAGAGTAGTTGAACCATGACACTTTCCCTTGATTAAGCAACCAGTGAAACAGCTTTCTCACTTAGATACACACTGTATTCCTAAAACTGCTTAGTCAGAGCTTCTAATCAGACAATGAGCTTAATTCAAACAAACTGTAGGATCCTCAATTTTATTTTTTTTTAATTGGATTGAAGTGAGCTAGTGGAAGAAATACTCTAAGACAGAATCAGAAGGTTCTTCTTTTTAGGTTCAGTTGCTCTTCAGAGATATAGGTCAAATTTCTCCAAATTTTTTGTTCCTTTGGTTGCATGCCACACAAGCCTGAAGAACTATCAAGGTGAGATAGAAAGGTTGTCATTCACTCAAATACAAAGCCAAGCTGCTTTTCAAGTAAATCATCAAAACATGATGTGTAATCCCCATTCTGTCACCTGCAAAAGGGTGAACCCCAGGCATTTCATGACATTAAATGCACTAAAATGCACCACTTCATCTGAAAAATTATCTCAGACAAAAATTCAGGCTTCTGTCTTAATTCTATCTGTATATACTCCGGGAGGCAAGAAAACTACGACATAAAAATTGGAAAAGTATCCAAGAGGAAAGTGGGCAGGGAAGAAAGTAAGATGATGCATTCAAATACAAATGCAACATTTTTTTAAATCATCCTAGAAGCTAGATCTAATCAAAGCACGAGCCATCATGGAATATGATCCAGTATTGCTCTCACTCTGCGTTCACTTGAGTCCATGAAGTTAAAACTATTGCTTTATTTATGGGCAGTGGTGGATCATTTCCTGCAGAACGTAATCTTGGAACAAAAGGTAAAAAGAATAAATCACTCGAAAAGTCTTCACTTCTTACCACTATAGCTGAGCATCTAAAATCATTTAGGTGATATTAATAATGACATTCTGGCTTTTGCCTACAAAACCGTGCGAATTTCACTGGGTTTGACCAGGCAACCTTAAATATAGTGTAATACATCACCAAGGAGTATCCATGATGAACCAAAGCTTTTGGACTTTCAAGTAACTCAATTCTTTTGTTCTCTCTGTGTAGTACAATTCTTCCAAAAGTCACATCATGCTGGTTTATTCCTGAATACAAAGATTCCCAAGTATTCGTTCGCTGACCAAAAGAATATGCAGGCTGGAAAACTCCACTCAGTATCACTGAAGCAGAGATTTTCAAGGCAGTCATTCCTCATTCCTTGACCCAGCAAAGGAACTACAAAGGAAAAAGGGGTCCTACCTGTAGCCACTTAAGGATCTTCATGCATGTTCCAAATCTCAGCTCCCTCTCTGCTGACAGAGAGAAAAAAGCTTGAAATGGCAGTGGACAGGTTGATATTGACGATATTTTTCTTTCTTTCAAAAAAACCTGAATAACTCTTTTATTTTAGGGACGCAGTCTTCACTTTGTTCAACATGTAGCAGAATGAATTAAGAGGGAGGGAACTATCCAGCTACTATTTAAAGCAAGAAAAAAAAAAAAAAAGTGAGAAATTCTTGCTCTCGCCATTCTATCACAGGTTCACAGTCTCTGGGCACCTTGCCAGCATGCATGACCACACTTAGATGTGACATAGACTTGTGTTTCAAACAGTTTAGTGGCCAGAATCAAAGCATCTGGTGTTGGCTGTGCAGAACCACTCTTCATAATTAGTTTAATATTTTATACCAGCACATATTTCATGTGTCTTAGCCTGCTAATCCACCATTATATTCCATGATGCTACTGATCTCTGTTCCTCGTTCATCCATTCACTGTGACTGAAGGACATCAGTTCCATTGTTTATTGTCCACAGCCTTTGCCTGATGGAGATGGAGGAATGTAGACTGACCATGTGACATAATAAATCCATAGGGATTAGTGATGATGTATATCACTTTCATGCTTGTAAGAGCATTGACACTGTGGTATCACTCATTGATAATGATCCAGCATCTGCACCTCATTTCTGTGGAATATTTCTCTACGTCAGCTTTTTCCCCTAACTAGAACAACTGTTTGCTTTTTGGAGTTTTTTTTTCCTGTTTTCTCCCGTTATTTTCAAAGTTACACACAGTTTGGGGACTGCTTCAGCCAGCAGCTTCAGCATATTGACCAATATTCCTTTGGCTTCATGTTTGCTATATCACAGCTTTCATTTTACACTTGATGTGCTATGAATCTCCCTCTGCATATGTGACCATGTGGGGTTTGATGATAGCACTTTACCAATTACTGCTCACAGCTGCAGATCTTTCCCAATGGCATTTTCTTGATGCATCTTAGGCTCTTTTTCAGGGCATGCCTCACACCATTTCTGTTGAAAACATGTTTTTGGAAGAACTGATTGGCATATCCCAGTTTTAGCTAGTGTTCCTATAGGTCTTTGCCAGTTTTGCATCACTCTTTTTTATTTATTACAATGGGCATACATGTCCTAAGGGCCAAGAAGAGGTATGAGAAAAATATTATAGATAATTCCTGTCAAAGTGATCAACTGGAATTGCCAATACTGCCTTTACAGTGAGGCATCATTGAGAGTAGCAGAAGAGCTTTTAAGAATTACCCAGCCTGCTATTTTTATAGTCATCTGCAAGACTTTTCCAAAACCATAAGATGAAGTATCGGAGGAATGTCATGAGCTGGTCTTCAGTAATTTCTGTCAAAGAACTAATAGTATTTGAGGACCTTGAGGACAGGTCTTCAGTGCTTGTGGAAAGGTAGCCCCCCTCAGCCTGTTCCCAATTTGACTCTTCTTCCACTCTTTCTTTACTGCAAGGCCATTTCCTTGCTTCAAGTCAGGAGATCTTGACTCCCTGATTCCAAGCAGATTCATGATAACTGTTTCCAGCCATTGCTTTAGAGTCCAGTCAGAGGTTTAACACAAGGGACACAATGTGTGTTGTTCCTGGCCTTTCAGCCAACCTGGGTACAAGGAAGGCAAAGCCATGGTGTGGTAACTGCTTTATCTCCTTCCAGTTGTCAGATATCCTCATATATTTGCATCTGCAAAGGTGAGGTTTTCTCCTGCCAGAGAATTCTCTCTGTCTCAAAGCAGGTTGTAGAGGCATGTATGGAAGAGCTCTCTGCATAGGCATGGTGAAAGAGCACAGATGAAATGCATGTGAACGGTCTGAGTTTTAGTAAGGGAGCAGCAAGAATGCAGGTTGGGATGTAATACATAAATTCACAAAGACTAGAAGGCATTTTAAAGAAAATATGTATATGCAAAAATAAAATTGACAAGAAGTTTTATTTTGTCAGATACAGAAGACCACTGACAGATTATGTTATGGAAGCAAATGCTTCACTAATGCAGTTAATGTGGTATCATCCCAGATGTATCTAAATTGCTTTCATTATTCTACACCACACAGCCTGAATGCTCCTATTTAGACACGTCCTTCTTGTTTGCTGGGTTGCTTTTAACTTGCAGCCTGAAAGACCAAGAACTAGAAACGAAATTTTCAAACACCTGTAGATGCCATATAAGCAGGTGTCTCCACTTTCTCCTGCTAACAGATGGGAATGTTTTCTTATTTGCTGTGTTTAAGCAGGTATTTGCAGTCCCTTCAAGGTAGCTGCTGTTTCTCCTTGTTCAGTACCTGAGTATTTCTGAGATGTATATATTTTACAGTATCAAGTCCCTATAAATCCTTCTTTAAGTACATTGCACAAGTTTAAACATGTGACACCTACAGTGGAATAAAAATCTTCTGTCCTGCTTATTTCAACTCTGGTGCTTCCTTTTTTGTTTTCAGAATAATTTTGTTTCAGCTGAACCTATTGTGCTCAAAACTACAGCAGGAGGTGTTACAAAAGCTCTAAGAGACATTGGATAGAAAGAAGAGCTCAGAAAAAAAGTAGCAGCAACATCAGTGCTTCAGCCTCTCAATACTGAATGGCTAAGGAATCTGTTCCAATGGCATGTTGCAAATCTTATCTGCTTCTAAGCTATTTTACCCTTGAATAATAAATCTACTGTGGGTCTGAAGCAATGGAGGGACACAATAACAATACAATCATTTCAGAATTGAAATAACTATGAATGTAGAACTGAATCTTTACAAACTTTTCTGGTCAATATTTTGCAAAAGCAACCAACTCTGTAGCACCCTTACCTTTCCATGGTCCAGCTCCTGAGATGCACAAAAGAGTGTGTGAGCAAGCCTCCAGCTGAGAGGAGAGCTGGTGGTGGGAGAAGTGTCTGCCAGCTGCTTCACATGCAGCTCTGGGAGCAGGAAAGCAAGACAGAAAATGGCTCCAGGTGTGTGGTAGTGAAAACAAAGACAGTCTGCTGGTCTTTTACTCTTCAAAGACATGAACAGGAAAAGAAGCAGCAAGAGCCATAGAAAACCCCTAGGCTGCTTTTTCCTAGTAGTTTTAAAATTCCTTTTAGCATCTAAACCCAACAAAGCAACTCTCTGGTGCATTGCCTTTGAGATCATGGCTCACATTACAGTGCACTGGCTTAGTCACTTACTTATCAGTGTCAACCAGTTTCCCCACCTATTAAGTAGAGTTTCTTTACCTGTTTTGTAGAGGAAATCATGATTGAATTGAAAAAGGGGAAAAAAAACCCCAAAATAACCCAACAAACTCAGAGCCACTACTGTATATTTATTTAGAAACAGAAACAAATATTGTCCAGTTCCAGTACACTTGTTGTTTACCAAGAACACGGTAGCCTCAGTTCAGTTGTTTGTGTTATTCATCTTTGTGCACTCATTAAAGTGAAATACGGGTAAATTGATGCAATGGCAGCCCATAATGACAGCTGATGTGTGAGGAAGGGTAATAGACCCTTTTACCCTTTATACTTTAATCCCTCATACATGTATTTATGGCGGATAGAGTGGCTAATTGTCTCCCTAAATACTAAATAATCCATCATATGGTTCCTTATCATCCCATCCAGAGGATTTTGCTCATTTTGAAATCTTCTTTACCTGCAGAAACATTGTCTCTCCCTTTCTCCTTGAGATAATAATATTTACCCCTAAACCCCCATGGTTTCATTTCTCTCTTTGGTCTTTATCTCACAGGACACTTTTTTCTTTTTTTTTTTTTTAACTCTTCTATTTAGAAATAGTTATTGGCCCATAAATTAACGGAATCTTAAACCAACCTGAAGGATTCTGAAGATATCAATAAAATAATGTAATCATCATTTAAGTCCTTCAAAAAAAAGGTTTTTTGCTCCTTTCTCTTTTAGAAAAAAATCTCATCTGTGAAATTAATTTCTATTGTAAACTTATGTACAACCAGTATATATAATTTTCGTAGTAACAGAGATTTGTACACTGCAGCACAACTCTGCCTGAAAAATTTTAACCCCTCCAAGCTATATACAGGCCACAGTAATGCCCTGGTTTTTTATGCCACTGGATAATAATTTAAACTTGTAAATAGTGTTACTTTCACTGCAGAACTTATAAGAACTATTCAAAAAAATGAACCTTTTTACTTTTGGGTTTTTACACCCTTTTAGCTAGAAAATCGCCAAGTTCCTATTACAGGAGAAAGTAAATTATTCACAGAATTGGAGGACCAAAAGGCTTGTAACTGAAAAAAAGTTATTCAAACCTACCAATCCAAATGAAATTATTATAATGTTTCAATCCTTGAAGCTGGTAGTCATGTGCTTAATGACAGATCTGCATTAGTTTGCTGGTCTGAATTTGACCCACAGAGTAGTTCGATAGTCCTCCACTTTTTTTACAGAAAATTGATGAGTGTAGGATGAAGGGGTATTAGATATCAGCATTTATTCCTCTGGTGGTTTGGGATCCATTTTAAAAGACCCTGACTACTGACATTATTAGTGAATTAATTGCTTCTACTGAGTCTCTTCATAGACAATTATGTAGGATTGCCTCTCAGAAGCCTGTAATGAAAGTAGTGCTGAAACCCCAGCACTGCAAAAAGCATTTTATTGGTTTTGCCCCAAATGACAGAGCATTTTATACATGAAGGAGGAGCTTTTTCAGGCTCACTTTTAAATTTGGAAAATGTTATATTGCATCTCTAAAGAAATCTGTTGGAACTAAACAAACAAGCAATTCAAAACTCAGCTTATTTATTTCAGATGTTGCTTACACCCACATGCATATATATTTTACAGATTTTATGAGATACTATCTATATTTATGAATATTCTGTACATTTATTGGAAGTAATATTTTTTCTACAGTTACCAAAAAAAAAAAAATCTGAATTGGACCATCTTTTAATTACTACTCAAAACTCATAGAGATATTTCTAGTAGGAGAATACCTACACTGAACATAGCCCAATAATATCTACTCTTCTTAATGTGGCAGTTCACTTCAGTAATGTGCCAAAACTAGATGAATCATAGGTCTATAATTATGCTATTAAAGACAACTAGAAGTGGATAGATCATATATGCCTCAAGACTCCATCTTTTAGAACAAGGAGGGAGAAAAAAAGAATACAGTAAGATTAGAGTATGTTAGATACAGAATAATCTTATTGTGCAAATATCCACAGCTGAAGGAAATCGAACAAGGACAAGTATTCATCATTATTCCATCATGGGCCCTGGAACCTTCATAATCCTAGGTACAGTGCTAATAAAATAATACAAAATATTTTTTAAAATATGGCCAAGATTTTTTTTCCTTTAATTTAGAAAAGGGAGTGTAAAGAAGCACAGAGGAAAGAAAAGGCAACCAAATTTGGTATCCACAGTACTAGCTGGATAGAAGATGGTGAAAAATAAAATGACCAAAGGCAGCTTCTAAATGAGAAATTATAAAACTGCAGAGTTGATTCATAAATATCTAGTTTGTGGAATCAAATGGTTTAGCAGTATAGTTTAGTTTAAGTTTGATATTCATTTATGAAAACTCCTGAATCAGGCTCTCACTAAGGATAATAAATAGGAATAGAAAGAAACCATGATTAGCCAAATAAGTATTCTTGAAAGGAAGCAAAAGGTGTACTGAAATAACAGAGTAAGAAGATTGTGGAAGAAATAAAGGAGAATTTAAAAAATATGATATGCACAAGTTAAGCACAAAGGCCTTATGCTATGCTTGGAATTACCCACCAGCAAAATGTTTGGCTATACTGCTCCCCTGACACTGAAAAATTACTTTGCACAGAAGAAAAAAATATTTAAAATAAGAGAAAAATCAATAGCAGATAGTAGAGGAACAATAATAAATTGAAAATAGGACTGTCTCTCATGTTAAGAAACCTCTGTAGAGCTGTGAGGGAATAAAGAAGCTTTAGTTCTAATAAGGATAAAGCTTTTTAAGAAAAGGCTGATGACTGAGAAAATGCAGTGAAGATGCTTCCCTCCCCCACTTCTCTAAAAACCCAATCAAACAAAATAAAAACCGATAAAGAGTAATATTTCATAAGGGATGTTTGTGCACCAGAAAAGGGGCCATAGCTTATATCTCACATATGACAGATCCTTCAGCACACATATGTGCATTTCCTGTTTATCTTCTAAATGCGGCAGCTTGGATGGAAGCAATAGCATCCGGAAACTTTGCTGGCGCTAGCAAAACTTGGCATAAATATGAACGGCTTCAAAGGCTGCAGATGACAAAGAAATTCCTCAGGCAAGTGAACAATAGGTACCAGGATTATCCAGTTAAAGTTTTGGGGCATCTCTGTAGTTGTCATGGTCTAACCCCAGCTGGCAGCTCAGCCCCACCCAGCCACTCTCTCACTCTCCCCGGATGCGGGAGAGAATCAGGAGGGTGGAAATGAGAAGTCTTGTGGGTGGATTTTAATAGTAAAGCAAAAGTCAGGCGTGCAAGCAAAGCAAAACAGGGAATTCATTCACCATTTCCTATGGGCAGGCAGGTGTTCAGCCATCCCTAGGAGAGCAGGGCTCTAACACACATAACAGTGAATGAGGAGAAACAAATACCATCACTCCAAACATCCTGCCCTTCCTGCTTCTTCCCACGGCTTTATGTGCTAAGCATGATGACATACGGTCTGGGACATCCCTTGGCATCCCTTGGTCAGCTGTTCTGGCTGGGTCCCTCCCCAGTTTCTCGTGGACCCCCAGTGCCTTCACTTGTAGTGTGGTGTGAGAAGCAGAAAAGGTCTTAGCTCTGTGTAAGCCCTGCTCAAGTGGTAAGGAAAAGCATCTCTGTATTATCAATACAAATCCAAATCACAGCCCCGTACTGGCTACTTTGAAGAAAGTTTACTCAATCCCAGCCCTAAACCAATACAGTTGTACATTGCAAATTGAAGTATTGCTTCAAATTAATTTCTTTAGACTCTCTGTTGATATCTTGACAAAAAAAAAAAAGATTCTGAACCATTTGATAAATGGCAGTGTATAGATGACATAGATCAGTTAGGAGGATCTAAGTGGTATTTTCAGAATCATAGGAATTTGTTGTTTAAAATAAGTTATTTGGGCCACTCCTGTTAAAAAACACTCATGACTAAGAAGCAGAGGGGGATATACCTGAGTACTTAATTTGGTTATTCTGGTAGAGAAGTGACCATCTGAAAGTTTACCAACAGGAGTAGCAAATACATGTCAACTACTCAAAGAGCCACACATATGGATAGTGATTAATAACTGCATAGCATAAAATAGAGAAATACATAACAGAACTAGATGACTAGTCAGTTTTTCCATCACATCAATTAAACTGGTTCATAATTTACAGGGTATTCTTAGGTGAATTTTGGGTGTGAGGTTAAAAGAAATCAACAAATATTAGATGAGATAATGCAAATGGCTAGAGCAGAATAATTTAATAATATGTCTTGGCCAAATAGCTCAAATCATCTCATTCCCTTTCTCAGAAAGGTTTCTTCTGGTAAGAGTCTGGAGATTTTAAAAAGGAACAAAATAGGAATTTTGAAAACCCATACAATTTCAAAGTGATAGAGAGCCTTTCTGAGGTTTTGCTTTTTAATCATCCTGTTATATGCTACAGAGGACACATTTTTCCCCCATTAAACTTTGTGGGATACAGATTAAAAATTTGCAGGAGAGAGCTTTGTGTAAAGAGCACTGCTCTTTCTCCCATGCACCTTACCTTTAAGGTTGCCCTTTTGCTTGGCTGAAGAACCTCTCCTGATCATCTCAACATCAGCACCAGTTTTCTGCATAAGCCAGGTGGGCAGCTGAAGAGATCCCTCCTAGTCTGGGAGTGGTGGCAAAAATCCCAATTTTATTAATAATAAATATCAATGCTATTAATATTAATGTATAACCTGATTATATATGTTATTTTAAGAAATAAATGTGCAGCCAGCTATCAAACACTCAGATGATTAAATATATATATATGTGAAGCTTAAAAGGAACATGTTTTTGAAAAGGACAGTAGGAAACAAAAGTAGTGACCATGTTACACTGCCAGCAGTCTCAAGTCTGTGTGATTAGAAGGTCAATATGTCTGTAGCAGCAAAAAAGTATATATTGTGAGAAATTAGAGAAGGTATGTTGTCATGTCAGCCCCCTTCATGCAGTGAAAGGTCAGTGATCCACTGTGGAAGAAAGATGACAATTTCTGTGAGACTGACTGACAGCACAGATGCTGTTGGACATTGTGTCTGGTGTCAAAAGACCAGTGGAAAATAAAGTAGTTCCAGAAAGTCCAACTTTCATGAAAAATGGCACCTGAAACATTTCATTACATATTTATAAACCCTAATAATACTTGTAATTAACTGTGTCAATAACCCTTTCAGAGAAAATGGACAGGTTTGGTGTCTGCACAGTTTGGTTCTGCAGCTTTCAGTGAAGCTATTGACAGGCAAGTAGAAAATCTGTGGCTGTCAAAGCCGTTTACACTGGACAACTGGAAGGGAAAAGAATAAATGTGAGCAACATGTAGTATCATAATGAACCATACTGTGTCCTGCTTTACCTCATCTTTCTATGGGTTTGGCATGGAGGGGTTTGATTTCCCCTGTAAATTTCTGAAGAGTTTGCTCTCCCAAACACAGATGTCCTGATTCTCTTTAGATATATAAGTTACTTGACAAGTAACTCCACTGATGCAAAATAGGTTTAAGGAGAATCAAATTCTTACTTTTCAGTTGTCCCCAACACTTGGATAAAATGTGGTTCATAATTCTCTTTTCTGTGACTCAGTCTCACAAACATGGTGCCTTGTTACTGTCCTTGAGAAATGTTTTAGAGCTCCATCAGGCTTATTCAAACAATGCATGAGAGTCCTTAAGCAGAACTCAATTACTGTTGAAGTGGAAGAATAGGTAACTGGACAACACTCATCAGTTTTGGAATAAATGATATTAGGTGCCAGATCTGAAAAGCACACCTTTGGGTTATAAAAGAGAAGGGAGATTAATTTAATGAAAGACAAAAAATTTCCAGTTCTCCTAGGTTAATGAAACAAAAACTTTTCACTGTATTTCAGATAGGAGTAAAAGAGGAGGTGCATGTACACTTGGCATTTTAAACTATCTAAGCTACTTTCAAATGAGAAAAGGAACCATGCTTAGAAGTTCCTCAAAATATTCTTGTATCAAAATATCTTGTATTCATCCCTATGTAACTTTTATTGAGCTGCGACTCAGAAGTATTAATATGAAGTTTTATAAGTGCAAATGGGAAACTGAAATCTATTCACTAATTTTAATCTACTTTAAGTTAATTTCTAAATAGAAGCATTGACACAAACGTACATGGATGGAGCCGTGTGTGTATTTTCTTAAATGTACTTTTGATGGTAACTTTTTCATGAGTATCATTAGAATGCTTGAAAGTCATGTGGACAATTGATTTTGGGAAGAAGTAATAACAAAGAGGGATTACTAAACTCTTTGTAAAAGGGAGACACAAAGTTAAGACAAATTTAAGATAAATTTAGTCTATATTTCCATTATTTAACCCATGGTTAACACATGGTTGCTTAAGTAGAAGGGATATATTGTATGATCATTCCTTCTTTTAAATATACTACAGCTGAAATGTTAATCAAATCCCCCAAAATCTGGAATATGGTACCTGAAGTAACCTGAAGTTCACATCTTGAAGTACAGAAATAAAATATTGCAAAGGAAGCCACAGTTAATGAAAAATAGTGGTGATATGCAAAAGGTCACAGCTAATTTTTGTGAAAATAACATTTTGAAGATAGGCAAGAAAAATATGGATTCAAACAGTGTGCAGCTACAACGGCCCCTTTACCAAGTATTTTTGGCCCTGCACTTTTTAGTCAGAATGCAGCTTCTGAGGCAACTAATTTACTTTTTTGTGAATTCGCAGTCCTAATGGAGTCTTGTTGCCAAGACTGTATACTGTGCGTATATATATTACATAATCAAACTTTATATATAAATGTTTGATGTAGATGGGTGATACATTTTCAGATTTGAGTAACAACACTGATAACTAAAGAAAATATAAAAGTTACAGGTGATTGAAATCAATTTAGGAGCATAAAATAGATATGGTCAAATGTTCTTGAAAAGAAAAAAACTAAACAAAAAACCTGAAAAAAACCTCAAAAAATACAGGAGTTTAAAGGATTTTAGATTCAAAGTAGCGCAGGCTCCTTTTTGCTGTTGCAGATGTTGTTATATTTTGGATGGCACAGTGAAATATTCATTCCCTATACTGAGGGTTGGATGTGACCTTGGAGTCCAATGACTTGTGCAGTTACCCAGGATGAGGAAAAGTGGGGGTTCAGTTCCTGCGCTAATGAATGTTCATGTTCTACATTCAACAATAATTGTACAAAATGCATAAATATTCATAGGTGTTGAGATTCTCTCCCCTTGCAGATGAGTGTTCTCATGCTCAGGTGAAAGCCATGCTTGATTTTCTTGTCAGTTTGTGATTTGACCTCATGGTGTCTCTGGTGACAAGGTTGGAGAGGTCACTGCTGCGGCCACTCTTCAGTTCACTGCTCATTTAAATTGGGCTTTGTCAAAAGAGAAAATGCACATGGATTTACATGCACCCTCTTCCTTAATATGTCTTTAGCTATTCTATCCTAGAAGGATATTGTATTTCCAATACCTTATTGATCCCACAGTACTTGGGGCATTTAAAGGTATGGATCAAATCGTAGGAGAGATCCAAACAAAGAAAAAGAAGGCACATCAGAGGAAATGTATTCCTGTGAGATGAAGACCAAGGCAGAGTGTTCACAGTCACTAAGTATATCTTGCATTTAATCTATTTTCTGCAGTATGCAGTTCATTTTGCGAAGGGCAAGAAAATTAACCTGGTTTTACTGGAAGCAAAATTGAAGTAAAATTTCCTAACTTTTTGTTAAGTTTATAAACTATTTTTC
>NW_008237447.1:3816560-3841038 GCF_000691975.1 Corvus brachyrhynchos | reverse complement strand
CCCTACACACGTACAGAGAAAGCAAGCTACAATTTTGCTTTTACACTCTTCAGAATAGAGGTTTCTGAATAGCAAGTGAACAGCAGGGTCAGTAACATTGTGATATTGATCAGTAATGGTGTCTCACTTCTTTTTATTCTTTTTTTTTATTATTATTATTCAGCAGTGTCACTCCCCATCCATTACATTTTTCACAAAAATTCCTTGCTGACTCTAGCAAGACACACATCTTTGCACAATTCATCAGTACAATTCCTAGGAGATGTTGCAAAGGCTCTGAGAAAGAGGATACACCCCTTCTTGTTCTCTTCATTTTAGCCTGTTTTCGAACCTCCCTTCCTCAGGATCCTCTGCTAGAGTTGCTCTCTTAACTGATATTAACTGTGTCTGCTTCTTTTATTTTGTTTAATCTGTCCCCAATCTCTGCTGCCAGCTGTAAAGTGTTCCACGGTTATTTGAGAGTAACAAGTTTAAAAGAGGGATGGAGAAGGTTAATTACTACAGCATAATTAATATAGTTCCCATTGAAGTAAATGGCAGTTTTGTCATTTTATATAACAGAAGCAGGATTACACTAATTATAATTTTATAATCTCCCCATTAGAGAAGCCCAACAGCAACTCCATTAAAACATATTGCTTAGCATTACATTCCCTGCTGACAGCATCCAAAAAATAGAACTTCAGATGTTCAAAACATGAGATATGTAACATGATGTTATGTCAGGAAACAGCCATGCTCTTTTGGAACTATTCTAATCATTCACATTACGTAAAATTCACACTTTTTCCTATTTTAATCTCAAAAGAGATCACACTGTATCTCAACTCTTTTTGAAAATATACTGAGTGGAATGCTCAGCTTGATTTTTTTTCTTCTGTAATACAGGAATTAATAAGGGAAGAAAGAGCTCAGCATTAATTTGGCACATGAAAATTGCAGCTGTGGGGATAAACAGATTCCTGGAAAGTGCAGTCTTCTAAATCATTACCAATTTTTCTACTTTTTTTTTTTTTTTTAAACCCCTACTTTACCCTGCTATTTTACATAAATTAAGAAAGAAGTTCATGTATTATCACAGCATTTGAAAAACAGTCCTACTTCCAGGACTAGACTTTGTATTCCTCATCCACAGGGAGACTTGTGATGCCCTTCCAAAGCACTGCAGAGCTGTGATTTCTGGATCTTTTAGGAGTTACATTTTCACTGAAATTCACAATGCTAACTCAGCACAAAACTTGATGACAGATTCCAAACACCTGTGGGAAGTAGGTCAGAATTAGAACTTACGTGAAAAAAACCCAACCAACCAGCAAGCAAACCCCCCTCTCTGCAAACCTAATTTAATTATGTCAGCTACCAAAGTGATACCATATGTAGAACAGCCCTTGTAATGTGTTTAAATCAAAAAGATACCATGGAGAGATTTTTAGGAGATGGATCAGCCTATCATGGAAGTAGTTTCACTTGCATGAAAATTTGCCAAGATCCGTAAATTTAGAAGGAATCACATTTTTTGTGGTGCACAGCCATATAAAGATTTCTCCTATTCTCCTAGTCCTTCACATTAATTCATTAGTATGGATATTTTTACACAGATTTTATTTCCTCTTTAGCTATGGTATCAGTAAGATCTTTTATATTTTCCCTGCTAACTTGGATTTAGCACTTTTGTTCTTTCTTTTCAGAATCACAAGGTTTTACAAACAGGACAGGTAATTTAAAAATAAAAATTGTCAGGGGTTTTGTAGGTATCCACTGTTTAAGTATTTATTCTTTCTTCCATTCAAGCCACTAGACTTCTGTGCCTGATTTTTAAACTCAGTTTTCTGTGGAGTTGATGGGAAGTAGATATTCACAGAACAAAAACACCCATATAAAATGAACCTGTATTCATTATATGCTTGTAGTTTTGCTTTGGCTCACGAATCCAGAAATTTCTATGTCTTAAAGGTACATAGCCTGAGTGCATCTTAAAGTAAATGTTGATGCACCAGAGTTAAGAGTAATTTTGGAGAACTTTATTTCAATGGTGTTTCTCACAAAGTAAAATGCTAAACAGAATTGAGTTTATAAAATAATTAAATGAAAACCTTAACATCTTATCAACATTCACATTAGTTCATCACCTTGAAAAATCCCTAAACTCTAAAGAATTGTAAGTTTCTTCAACTATTTTTAGTTTATACACCACAGTTTTCTTTAACATTGTCACAACCTGCTGAATAGATACTGAGGTGCCTCAAAATTAGCAATTGAAGACTAAATTCTGAATGCTGAAGTGATTCTTCTCTATTTGCCCACATACACATATATTACATATATAAAATCATGCAGCAGGGCCCTCTGAAGCTATATTTATTAATAAGATAGTGGTCTAACTATTAGTACGCATTTTTAAGAATATCAATAGGTATTCAGACTGAAAATACTTGAACTAAATTTCCAGAGAGATCAGACTCTTTCAGCACATGCTTCAAACAGGATGACTCATGTCTGGCTGAACACATTCCTGGTCACAGTGGACAAGAGCTGAGTATCTGTACAGCTTCTCCTTAACTGTGGACACCTCACACAGCCAGGGGCAGAAGCAGGAGACCAGCAGAGAAGCTTTTCAAGTCTTACTACTGTAAATTTTTTTTTTTTTTTTTTTTTTTTTTACTTTATCAAGAAGCAATTTCAACTCTGAGTCTGCAGTTTCTAGGGGGGGTTTATTTTATTTTAATTTAGTGAAAAAGACTGAGAACTACTAACAGTGTTCGTAATGGAACCATATGCTAAACTAAAAAAGAAATAAAATGCATAATTGCATCACTATGTCTGAGATTCACCAAATGTTTCAAATTCACTTTTTTAATGTGCAGGATATTAAATTCATACCCTGTACATCAGTACTGAAATGTTTAATTACATTATTTTCATATTTATACCTTAGCACAAAGCAATAGGATAAATTTTGCAATGCATTGCCCACATAAGCAAGCAAACCACAGTGTTGAATCAAAGGTGAGGGGTTTTTCTCTGTGTTTACTTTGCAAAATGAGTTCAGGTTGAGAATACGGGGCTCTGATGAAACTTAAATGATGAAAGGGCACTTGGAAATTGAAAAGATGTCATTTCTCCCTGTAAATGTAGGAATCCTACTATAAGTGCTCCTGGGAAGCTGCAGTTCTTTACGAACCCCATAACACTGCGGGAACATAAAACCAAAGGACCTCTTCCTCTGCATTGCCAAAATATGCAATTCTCAGTAATTAAAAACCAGCAAGTCTGTTTATTGTTAATGGCACAAAAGGAACTAAAAAGCCTGCAAGAGCATGGGCATGAACTAAAAAGCCTGCAAGAGCTTTCATGTTGGTGCCTGGAAGAAGGAGATTGCCGATGATAGAGGTTACCTGTCTTTCAGAATCACGGAGTGAAATAGGTTTTAGTGAAAGCTGAACATTTAGATAACAGGGAAAGTTGGCATGGCAGCCCTGGGGGGATTGCTGTTTCTAGAACCTATCCATCCATCCATCCATCCACCCATTCATCCATCCTTTAAATCCCCTCCCTAAGCAAGTTACTTAGTAATAATCTCATAAATTCTGCCAGACTACAGTAAAAGTAAATTGATGTCTTACTATGGCTCCCAACACGCAAAGTGAATACTTCTCTGAGACTGTACTTTATAAAAAAGCTCCATGTTTAGAGTTTGCCATACACAGAAAACTTATTAATGAAGATGCCTTTAATTAAATGTTCTCAGAGTACCATGGGGGAGTATGAGAAAGAGTTTGAAAAGAAAATAACATCATAGCTTGGTCACATATTTGAGACCAGAAGACCAGGTTTCATTTCTTGTGCTGAGTCATGGAAAAAAGGTTTTGGACTTGGGTCCTTGACATCTCTGGTAATATTTATGTCATGATGATCTTAGTCTCTCTCTTTTGCTGACTTACCACAATTAGCTTCAAAAAGTGATGGCCCAATTACTGGTTTGTTTGGGGTTTTTTTAAGACACAGATATGTGTCACTCAACCTTATTAGTTAGTTTAATGGAATTTCAAGGGAGATAAACTTAAACTGACAAATAGAGCTGTGGAAAACATACAACCATAATGATCTATTCTGAAGATGTTATCCATTGCAGCTCTTACCATGACAGTCCTTTGAGTATTGCTTTCAGGATGTTTTCTGCCTGACCAGATAAAATTCATTTGTGTGTTGTTATTGAAGATACATTATTAGCATCTGGTGGTATTTATATGTCTAATTTTTCTAACATATTAATTGCATATAAAAAAAAGACTACCATAACTAGAAAAGTTCCTTTTAAATACTTGTTGTTATCTATCATCTTTCCCCATGACTCCCAGCATGCTTTTGTAGTGGTCTTTAGATCTAAAATGTGTAAGTCTGGCAAAGCCAAATTTATGTGCATTCATAATACTTAGCAGTGCATAATTAGATTTAAAGAATGCAACTGATAAAACACATTTACTTTCTGTGTTGTTGCTGATATTTATAGCTGGCACACGGAATTTAATATGGATCATTACTTTCTCAGGATTTTACACATTAGCTATGGTTATGGAATATCGCCGTACTTCTTGATGTAAAATATTTTTGAGTTGTACATATTAGAAAAATTATTTTTTTCCCATTTGTCTTCCCTTAATAGAAGAAGACAAAATCTTACAACACCACAGTGATGCATTAATTTCTGTGCTGTACTTATCTGTCTTTTGATATAATTCTAATATCACACCATTTTTATTGAGCCAACAATCTCCAGCATGGAAACATCTGCAAACCATTCATGGATTTTAAACAGCAGCCCATTTGTGTGTATTGCTTCATAACATTTCATGCCACCATTTAATTAAGAGCAAGCCCTCAAGGTGAATTAAAAAAATATTTCATTTTAAAAAAGAATTCAAACTCAAAAAACCCCACACTAAGTTTGGATTATTTGTAAGCTTTTGAATTTTAAATAATATTTAATCTAGCCAAGCTAAACCAATATGCTATATGTTTTAGATCTCATCTTCGATGAGATAAATATTATAATAATTATATAATTATAAATAATAACAATAACAAAATTATAATATATTTATAAAAAGCATTTCTTAAAATTTTAAATGTAAAATATATTAGCAAAGTCATTGGAAATAGTAACATTGATTAATAAAAGATAGCAAATATGCTTTTAAGACAGAAGTATTCACACGGATGTAACAGTATTCCTATACTTATAAAAATACAACACCTCAAAAAATACTTATAACATCTTAGAATTGAAATATGGCATTCAAAATGTTGCTTTAGTCCAAGGCCACATTCTCTAACCCATTGCTGGAGATGCAAATAATTGTGTTTTGTAACTTCTCTGAGTAACCAAGGATTCTTCTTTCTCTAAGACTCACTCGAAAGGGAGACTCCATCTCTTCCAGAATCCCACAAAATTTTATATGAATTATTCAATGAGGTGACAAATTTTATTTTTTCTTTGTTATAACAAGATATTTTTTACAGTATGAAAAGTTCTGGCAGAACAGGGTGCAGAAATCTTCCTACCTGATATACTCCTCAAAACTGCATATAAAATAAGGAAAAAAAAACATTTAAAAGAGAGAGAGACAGAATAAAAGCCCTGAACTCCTTCAGGCTTAATGATATATGTGCTACACTAAGGGCTTTTCTTTAACATGTTGTCTTTTCAGTATGCAGCACTGAATAATACTTTCCACTATTTAAAAGCCTAAGCAGTGTGAAAACCATTGAAAGAAGAAAATACACAAAGCTAACTAAGCTGATAAGGCTGTGATGACTGAAAGTATCAATAGAGAGGAAAAATTCCCATCTTAATAACATGCTTTATAAACACAGTGCATTTTTTTTTCCATTTTTTCATTTCTTTTAACTACAGACTAGTACAGAAATTGCACCCATCTTCCTCCTAGTCAGACCTGCCCACGGCAGAAATATTTAACTTGCACTACATGTGCTAGTCCTGAAACTGATGTAAACATCAAAATTTAAACATCAAAATTTATTTTGGTACTAGAGGCTCAACAAGACTCGGTCTGGGCAGTACCTGCTGGGAGCTCAGTCCATCCTCCTGAGCCAATAAGGGTCCCAGACCAGCTGGAGTCTCTCCAGCAAACCCATTTTGCACAGGAGCAGGGCTCTTCTATACTCCCATCTTCCTCTGTCTGTTTGAATTTTATTTAACTTCTTTGGAGTTGCAATGATTTTACCAAAAAAAAAAAAATAGTTTAAAAAATTGATATGAAATCTCCAATAAAATCTATATAAACATCAGTGATGACTCAAATAAATTGTTGTGAATAGTGTTCCTTAAAACCAAAACAAAGAAGTTTGATGGCTGTTAATATTAGATGCTAGCAACTCTTCCAAGTTGTGAACATATAGTAGTGACAGAAATTAAAAAGCAGATGTCCTCCCACGTTGAAATTCCCCCCAACTTACTTCAAGATTACATGGCTGATGAAAGTACAGCGAGTTCTAATTTCTAGGGGGAATAATGACTTGTAGTTGCAATAATTTAAGGTATAATGTACCCCAACTGTACTTAATAAGGCTGTAATTCCATCAAAGCCTTCCAGGGATGTCATAAACCATGAGGGTGAAACTCAAGTGGTTTCCTCATGTCACCAGAAGGCTGAGATGGAATTACAGTTTTAATTTACATTCATTTTGAAGGAGACGTATTTAATATTGCACATTGATCATGATTTATGCCTTTGGAACTGCCAAAAACTATTAGGGGTGTTCACGGTCTTTTGAAGCCACCAAAAGTCAATTATGCCACTGACTAGTGATTCTCAGCAATTCCTTTCTTTGAAAGCTGTGGTTTGGCCAGCACAAATTGTATAACCATGCTGAAGTTAACATCAATTTAGTCATATATTTTTAATACTTTTCTTCTTCATATTGAATGAAAGTGGGAAATATTTCTTCTATGTGCATAGCTCTTTATTTATAGAATTTCATTGCAAATTAAGGGGCAAATTAATTGGAGCCATTTGGCTAACTTAGCCACTGAGCATCACTGAATGAATATGCTTTTATTAAACAGATTTTTCACTTAAATGCCAATAATTTGTCCACATCCTACATGAGCTAACTGAACAGGGAGGAGCTTTAGTAACAGGAGCAAATTCTTTTTTGCTGTAAGACTGCAGGTAATCTGTTTTAAAATGAAGGATTATATGGAATAGCACAGAGAGCCCAAAGATGACAAGCTGTGGCATGGGAAAAAACCAGTAGGGGAAATCTGGCTCTTGAATAATTTGTGAATCAAAGTTTCTAGAGGTAAAATAATATTCAAATAATATTCTTGTTACTTGAAGAGTTCTCTCTTGCTCTGCTACACAACTATCAGTTATGGGTATAGCAACGGAGGAGATTCCTTATTTGGTCTGACCTGCAGCCCACCTAACCCCAAACACACTCCCTAACAAAGGAGAAGGCAAATGAGTGTGAGGGGGTGTTAGGGAGCCTGACCAATTTGTGTGGAAGCTGGAGGGTACATTCATTTATATTTCCTATTGCATTCATTTATGGAAATATAATCTTTCAATTTTCTATTCATTTTTGGACTTGATGACACCGTCTGCCTCCACAGTCTCCTAGGACAGGAAGTCCCAATGTCATTGTTTAAAGGACAGCTACTCAAAAATGTGGTTTATTGTGATCTCCTACTGAATACCTTACTTGCCTAAGCATAAGGACTTCACATTTTTGGGATGCTCTTTGGTGTGCTCTCTGAACTCAAGATCCCTCTCCTGAAGGGTCACCGCGGTTCCAGTGTGGATATTTGCCAGCTGCTTGGGGATTTCTTTGATATCACAGGGGATCTTACAGCAGAAGATGCCTTTATTCAGATAATGGCATTAAGCCAAAACGTTTACATGTGTCAGAGAACCTGCCATAAAATGTATTTCCCCAGAGATGACAGTGTGTCAATTTCTGAAATTCCTAGTGCTGAGTAGCTGATTTGATTTACACTTCTGCACAGAAAACACGTCAGGGTAATCTCAGCTCCTCTTTACAACAATATACTCCAAGTAGAGGATCTATTTGTAATTTGTTAAGATCAGATACAGATAGAAATAAGTCACATACAAATCCTATTGAAAGTCTTTTGGCCAATTTCTAAGATGATGGTAGAGCAAATTGATCTTTAAAGCCAAACACATGACAGCATAGTAATCAGTTACATGGCACTTTTGAGCAAGATAAATATACATTCTACACCCCAAACTAAAAAAGCATCATTAAAATGTAGTAAAAAAATGCAGTGTTGTCTGCTTCAAGCATAGAAATCCCATTTAGCTTTTGAAAGGAGATTTTCTCAAACCCAGGGCCCAATTCTAAAGGTTGCTTTTGGAGAACTACAGTATGAAAACCCTCTGATCCTTGCGTGGACCAGTGAAAGTCAAACTAGACATCAGGTTTTCACACAATATGTGAAGAAATGTCCCTTGGCATGTGATGTTTTGAATGCTGAGGACTTAACAAGCCTTCAAAAGGTGTTAGAACAAATGAAAATAAATAAAAACCCATCAGGATACTGGCTGAGAAAGTCCCAGAGTCAAAAAATTTTGGAGGCTGAGAAAAAGTTCTTAGGTTTAATACTATAGGGGTGTCTTGTTCTTACAGCCTTCTCCTGACATTTGGTCTTGGACAAAGTTGTATGAACACTTTGTCTGGAATAACCCAACAGAGGTGCTGCTAGCCTCCCCTTCCCCACAAAAAAATGTTAGATCCTGGCTTTTTTTCCTGAGATGGATTGAAAGTTTTTCAGTTTCCACATGTAACCTTTGCAATTAATGTCAAAGTGCTCGTATGTTCGATCCTGATGTAGAATCTAGCACAACTCAGCATTCCCAGTGCTCCTTTACAACTATTTCATCAGTAATCAGCTCTGCCAGGCTTCCCTGAAAAATTCTTCAAATTCATGAAAAATTTAAATTCTTCAAAAACAGAAAATGTCAAAAATAATAACCCTCTGAATGTTTTCCTTCCTATTAACAGAAAAAGCTTTGAGAGAAAAACTGCCTGAATTTGCCCAGGTTGCCTTTCTTAATTAGGCATTCCAACACTGGAGGAGCTTTTAATTGCTCCAATCCATTTCTCAGGATACATAAAAAAATAATAATATCTTTGTACTCCTGATATTGGATGGTCTTAAGCTGTACTCCAAGAAAAGGTGTCCTCAGGAGTTATCTACTTCCCTCTGTACTTCAGTTTCTATTGAGGTGGAGTAACAAAAATACAATTTTATAGTCATTTCTAGATGTGCTTTCTTAAAAATTAAGACACAAAGCATAGAATTCTGGATACACAGGTACAATCCCAAACAACCAATTAAAAATTTATCTAGCCAAAAGAAGTGTTCTGGTACAGAATCAGCTTGCATATTCATTGTTGTTGTGATCAATCAGTGAAAAATAGCAGTGAATTCTGCAACAAGGAAAAGTGTATAAAAATTTAAAATATTTATATCCAACCAGACATAAGGAGAAATTTTTTCTTCCTCCCACTAAGGACAATAGAGCATTGGAGCACACTGCTCTGAGATGCTGCAGGCAGCTTCTCTGGGGGTTTTCAAGATCTGCCCAGACCAAACCCTGAGCAACATAAACTGACCACAAAACTGCTCTGGCACAAGCACAAGGCTGGGCAAGAGACTTCCGGAGGTCCCTTTATCCTATGAAGCATGTGTGTAGGTCTTAGGTTGCTGCAAATTAACATTTAAATAAATAAATAAAATAAGCAAAAGCCATTTCAAAAATTTTTGAAATTTTTCCCCAGCTGTCTTCAGATACAATTTTTTTTTTCTGTGTAGAGAATAGAACAGGGACTAGCTTTGGCAAATTATTGCAGCTCTGAACTCTATTTACCTAGACATTGTCTTTGTCAGCAATTATCTTCTATTAGCTTCTCTTCTGTACATCAAAATCTGAAAATACCAAGTTGGCTAAGAGGAAATTTCTATTTTTTTCTGAAACAATTTTCAAAAGGTTTTCCATTTTTTAAACTTTATTCCTAAAAAAATATGCAATAAAAGAGAAAGAAATATAAAAATTGATGAATTGGAACAATATATTGTTAATATCATCTTAGTCAGCTGTTAACTATGAATGTTTATTACATGCAACTAAAAAGGTGCTAGCTTAAAAGAAGCAGAAAAATAATATGATCTTTTTATAAATGTTCACTGATGAATCTCCTAACTTATTTTCTAATTTTGGGTGTTGAGTTATTTGTCTGCAAAGCTTGATATATTTTGAATAATTAGTCTCAAAATGGAAGCAACCAAATATATAAAGAATTTTGTAAGATTTTAACCTTAATATCTCTCAAATACTCTCATGCATTCCATAAGAACACTGACAAGGTTAAACACGTGGTAAACAGAATATTTTCAGGTAAATAGGAGTCTTTTCTCTGTCTAGATCTAGCTGAGACTTATAGGTCAAAATCAAGGTATTCTAAATCAGTGGTGATTCTTTTTCCCTCCAGAGAAATCCAGCTATAAAAAATGCACTACAGGAGGTATTCTGAGGAAAGAGGTCATCTATGTGTATGTGTAAATATATAAATATATAAAAGTGAGCAGAAATGCATATATGTGTATAGCTATAAAAATATAGCTGTACACAGTGGGCCAATAACAACAAAGTATGATGCAGTGACATTTTGTGTGATGAAAAAGGTCATTAAACTCATGAAGGAATTATAGAGATGTTAAATCTTTGGTACAGAGGATTCACAAGAAAAGGAAAGAGTGGTGTGAGAGGATATCTTTATTATACCTCTTTTTAATAAAAGTTTTCAAGATTTCTAGTTAATTGATCTCTGGAGAATACAGAGTAAATTGTTTTGTACTTTCCATACATTTCAACTTATTCTAATTGAGCATAAATTGAGAGAAAACACTTTTCCTCTCTCACACTTGGCTATTTGTCTCGAAGGCCACCACCACAGATAAAGGATGTTTGAATCTCTCCAACAGTTCACTCTTCTCAGGGCATCATCAGAACCTGTTTGTACAGACACAGACATGTCTCAATTAATTAATGAACATGATCTGCAACAGATACTGCTGGCATCTCCTGTATTCTGTGTAGCTCACCAATTCAACAGTACTCCATAAAATTCCTATTAAAGGCCACACATTTGGAGTTCAGACTGGAGTTCCAGCCTGCCCAGTACAGCAGCACTGGCCAACCCAGGTGCACTGCCATTGCTGTCACCAAAATGTTCCCAGGCCCAGCAGAGTCGGGTGATCAGCAGCACAGCACTGCAGCAAGCAATAAAAGCAAAAATCAGCCCCTAACGAGCACCAGAGCCTCACAGTCAGGCAAAAGATCCCCAGAACAAGCACAGGAGCTGTCCATTGAGAGCTGAACAGCAGCAACAGCTATGGATTCTATCCAGCACATTCCAGTCAGATCTCATTGCCTTGAACCCTTTGTGTCCCACACTGGATGCCCAAAAAGGCTCTTGTGCTCTAACCTCAGTCTGCAGCTCAGCCTCACCCAGCCTCTCACTCACTCCCCCATGAGCAGGGTGGGGAAGAGAATCAGAAAGGTAAAAGCTGGAAAACCGTTGCGTTGGAATAAAGGCAGTTTAATAGGGAAAGCAAAAGTTGTGCACCAAATCAAAGCAAAGCAAGGCACTCACTCCCTACTTACCCTGGGCAGGCAGTTGTTCAGCCATCCCAAGGACAGCAGAGCTCCTTCATGTCTAGTGGTGACTTAGAAAGCCAAATCACTCTGAAAGTCACCCTGGCCCTTCTTCTTCGCCCAGCTTTATATGCTGGGCGTGGTGCCACATGGTCTGGGGTATCCCTTGAAATCACCTGTCCTGGCTGTGTTCTCTCCCAACTCCTTGTGCCTTCCCTGAGCCCACTTACTCATGAGGTGAGAAGAAGAAAAGGCCTTGGCAATGTGCAATCACTGCTCGGCAGTAATGAAAACATCCCTGAATTACCAACATTGTTTCCATCACAAATCCAAAATACAGCCTCTTATCAGCTACTGTGAAGAAAATTAACTCTATCCCACCCAAAACCAGCACAATATCTCATGCAAGTGTTTAACTCTAAAAATATTAATAGAAGAACTATAATCCCAACTGAGTGAACAAAACTCTCATTAACATGCACAAGGATGGAGGTGCCTGAAAGGCTTAAGGAAGTCTACTGTTTCATTTAGAAATATATGAAACTGCAGTTAAGTTAACCACTCCTAGATATTAGTAGATTTCATTTTTTGGGAGGGTTAGGTATTTGAGATGACAGTGATTCAAAAGGAGCCAGAAGACAGGAGATACATATTCCCTAGCAAAATACACAGATCACTGAGGTATGGATTTTTTTTTAAAAAACCCTGCCTTTACACATGGAACAGACCTCTATCTTTCATTAAGTGCCTTCCAGAACACCCAGGAACTTCTTTTCCCTGGAGTCTGAGTGTAATGAAGCCTGAGGTGTTCAAGGAAGTGTTGGTATAAAATACATAAACTACAATTAATTTTTCAGGTGTAACTCTCTCAACTGTCATGATCTGTTTTCTTTATTTGGGAATGAATTACATTTTCCATTAGTTGTTTTTTTTTTAACATGAAACAGCGTCTAAAAAAAAAAATATTACAGAAATTAATTTCCTGAGATTTTTTATGGGGTTTGAAATAATGCAGGTATCACAGATTCAGGGAAAAAAGATTTTCATCCTCTAAAACTGATTAGCAGTGCCTTATGACACAATAGGTATATACTTTAACTCTTGCAATTGCCTCTTCTTTTTTTTTTTTTTTTCCTTGCCTTAGCTTTCATTCCTCCATAGCACTTTCAACTCAGAGTATAACCCTCATATAATTTCCCTCTAGATTTGAATCCAACGGCTGGACACATTTATTAGTACACCTTTCAGATTAAGATTTGTAAAGGTTTCTTATACAGCATCATTAGGTATTAGGACACAAACCTTATGTAAGGTTTTCTTCAGTGAGACTCCTTGAACATCATCTTACTTATAGTTTATTACTTTACTTGCTCCATATAATCAACATTTCTGATAATCAGAGTCTGACTCAGGACATTGAGCCCATTTCTCTTTTGCCCTGTGCAGCCTCAGCTTTTAGGATACTAAAAAGGCTGATATGTCTGTGACACATAAAAAGGTGAAAGAACAGAATATGTCTTTTCCTCCACTCCATCCAGCCCCCATTGATTATATACCACTCCAGTAATTTGGGTTGTTGGGACTTTCCCCTACTTTGTGTGGGAAATGCAGTACTTACAAATATGGGCTCATGCCAGCCAGGAAAGGCAGGTGATAGATGATCCCTCTGCCTATGTCCAGACTGAGTAAATGCAGCATTTCCTACTCACAGAAAAAAAAAAATACAAAATAAAATAAAAAGTTGATGATTTTTCACAGACCTTCCCAAGCCTTACAGTTTTCAGTAAAACTGATGTCCTTGTCAGATTCATTGTTAAGAGCTCTGGATATTTGCTCAGCTGTAGAAATCTGGAGCAAAAGATTGTAGGTTCAATGAAATGGCATTTTCCAATTAAACTGTGTTTTGCTGGAAGTTCCCCAAGCTCTACCAAACACCGTGGTTATACATCCTATGTAAACTACAGATTTGCATCATTTTTGCATGACAGATTTTTGAATACATAAGTCTTGGGGGAACAAAGCTTTGCAAGGTGAACATTACAAAATGCCCAGTGATTTTTTCTTTCTCCCACAGGCTTTCCTGCAGGCATGGATAATAGGGACATTAGTTATTAAATTGGCACTGAGTCTTTCTCTATTTCTCTATCATTTTCAAACAGGTTAATTGAAGCTCATTTATATGCCAGTTAAATAGAAGGTAACTTGAGTCAGAGGAAACATCAGCACCCATTTTATAATAAATCCTCCTGAACTTATAAATGACCTTCAACCACTTTCACTAACTGCCTCTTGAAAGGTACAAATACCTGCATCTTCATTTTTTTTTAAAACCAAAGCAAAAAAATATTCTTATTTTTATTTTAGGTGGGACTTCCTTTTCCAAAATCCTGTGTTATGACTGTCAATAAGCTCAAAAGAAAATATTATTTTGCACAGTTACCATTCATAAAGAATGGGAAGGAAAAAGCAAATATTCTCCTGAGATTAAAATCAAAATAACTGCTTACCATGTAGTTCACTGGCTGACACATGCAAAGGCACCAGCTTTGGACACTTCAAGGTATTTTAGCCTAAGTGAGATGCAGGTAAACAAAGCAAGCATTTCATCCTCAGCCTCTCAGTTCCTTTCGAGACAGATGTTGACACAATTGCAAGTGCAATTCCTGTGTACAGATCTATCAGTGACAGAAAACCTCAGGTACCCCTGGTATGCAAAAAAAGTAATTAGCCACAAGTACAAAAAATTCAGTTGTACCTGTTTGTGCTGCTCAAGGCTCAAAACCAGAATGTCAGGGCTCACTTATATCAAGGTACATTTCTGTCTCCTTTGTGTGTGCTCCTTACCAACAGCAAAACAGGAAAAAACAACGTGGCTCAATCTTCCCTCACAGTTTCCAGCTTGTATACAATGTTTTAATGCGAATATGCACAAAACTACAGTGGAGCATCACGACAAAGGGGTGTTAACATTCCAGTTAGGGTGCTTGTAAACACTCTTACAGTCATAAGGCTCTTTAATTCTACACATCTGCTTTTATGTATTTTCTTAGATTTTTCTTTTCCCTTTAATCTGGCAAGCTCCATGAAACTCTGTCACTGACAAATCGTAAAAATGGTGTTTCTGTGAAGCTAATACCCAGAACTGCTTCTTGCTATTGTATCCCCAAAGACTGTCATAGAATATTCTAGAATAAAACAGCTTGGATCATATGTAACCATTGATTTTTAGTCATAGTTCTTCATTGATTTCAGTGGGGAGTTCTTATTAGGCATCTCTGGCATGAAATGGCCACTTGTATCAGATATTTTAGAAAAAAAATGCACAGTTGACAAAAATAATCAAAACAAGCATCAAGAAATTTGCCCCACATTGTGAGCAATCACAATAACAAAGTTATCTATCCTGCACCACTGAATAATTGCAGCATAAAAGAAAATAATTTTTTTTTTTTTTTAATAAACAACAATCCTCAGGAGCTAAAAGTAGACAGATTAAATCATATGATTTGGGATTATTTTCTGAAGAATTAAAAAAAGAGATCGTCAGAGCCTGGAGTTTCTCACTGTGGGAGCCATCTTGTGGATGGAAATTATTTTCCCTATGATAGCTTAAAAAGCAGATTTTCTTTCCTTTAATTGGAAAAATATAGATGGGATGCAAAAGGCACACAGTCCTAAGTATATCTGCCTTTCACAGCTTTAAGAGAAGAAAAAAATAGACAGATGACTCAGGATGATGTTTTAGGGGGTTTTTATACCCATTATTGGATGTTCATTCCATAAAGGTTTCTGTGCATGATCCCAGATATACTAGAGGGAAAAGTGTAAATTCTGAGGTCAAGAAAAACTCCTTTCTTTTCAGAAAAAAACGTGATGCTCACTCTTTAGAATTTGGACATGAATGTTTCTTATGCCATATTACAAAAAATCTCATGAAATGCAGTTCATGACTTTTCTCACTCTCCTATTTTCTGAAGAGTTTGCAATACCTAAAGGACATATTTACTCACATGTGGGAAGTTATTACCTGTCCCCATATCCTAGATAGCAGGTAGGATTAAAGTTGGGCATACAAGAAATTTGTGAAAGAGGCTGGAGTCAGCCTGGAGAAGTTTTCCCACTTCTCATGTCATGAGTTGAAACACTGAGCTGCTCTGTTTTCTCATTAGCAATACAATGTTTGTATAATCCCTCAATCTGTTATTCCCTACTGTAACTCAACAATTTGTGAGCAACACACCTGATCTGGCTGGCAGTTCTGGCTGCAGGACTTTACAAGCTCCCTTTCTCTCGCAGCAGGGCTTGGAGGTGCTTCTTTTCCCAGCCAGTCAAGCATCTGATAGGGAAATCATGTCAGTCCTGGTTGCCTTTGCTCCAGCAAAAGTGTGCATTTGATCTGAACATCTTTTCTCTTGATCCTTCCCTTTTGCTGGTAAGTGCTTTGCTTTTGCAGCAAGCTCGTTCTAGCTGCGGTTTCCATGTGTCGTGTTGAGATCTGAGGCTGTTATTCGGTCTTGGTGTGCTGGAATCCACTCCTGCAGAAAAGACAGCCCCCTTGTCTCACTTCTGTGCTGCCAAGTTCATTTCTTTAATGATCTGACCATTGTTTGCCTTCATTTCTGCCTCTGCAAGATGAACTGGAGCCTCACTGCTGCTGGCTGAGGAGAGAGAGATGGCCCTGCTGCTTCTGAAAGGAATTGGGTGAGGATGGCCACTCTGTTAGGAAACAGGTTTCTTTTCCTGACAGATTAATCCTTAGTTCTCCTTTTTATCCTGAGTGCATTTATCCCATCTTTCTCACCTTGCAGAGATGCACTTTTCATGGGAATTTTTGCAAAAGAATCATGAGGTATTCCTCTTTGAGCTACTCAGCTGTCTCTGATGTCATCTTTCTAGAACACTCAAAAACTTGATTGTAGAGCCCTTTTATCCCCAGATTTTGATCAATATTGTCCACAGACTTAAAAATTTTAAACGTAAAAAGTAACACCACCAGTCATAAAATTCAACTGATTTCCCATGGGACAGTGTTAAGTAGCACTATAGAGGAATATTCCAGACCACCTCATCCTTAAAAATTAGCAGCAAAAATAGAATCAGTGGAAAGTTTTACAAAACTATAAAGTAATATGAAACATGACTTCAGTACTGTTCCAGAGAACTGAGTTTTGGATTTTTCCAAGTTTTTGGCAAGTGTTTTGTGCTTGGTTCAACTTCTATTTTCTTTTTTATATTATACCATCAAAGCAAGTCAATTTCACAATATCTTCTTTACTCCTTTGGTCTGTCACTGACTTTGATATTCTCATTGTAGGGTCAGCTCTAAGAACTCAGAGCTTTCCCCAAAGACAAAGTTTTATCATTTCTTCTAGGTTTGCTGACCCAGAAAAATTCTAAAACAGCAAGTAATATGAACAAAGAAGACATTTAGTTCACAGGAAATAAAAAAGTACAGATCCCAAGACAGAAATGCAGTCAAGGACAGAGGCATTGCTAAGGAACAAGGAGAAAGAATTGCTGGGAAAAAATCATGTCCAAAACAGTCAAGGCCTGCAGATAAAGCAGGGAGTGAAGTTAAAGAAGGGATATTTTTGGAAAGATTTCATCCCTGCACCTCCCACCCACACTTTTCTTTAATGCTGCAAAATAGGGTGTACTAACAAAATACACATGAATCTTTCATAAAAAATATCTGTGACCAAGCAGAAAAGCCTTTCAACGTGGTTCATGTTCTTGAGGTACAGATAAAGTGTTAAAGATCTCTTTCCAAACCCCGTAATTTCTGCTTCAGTGATAAAAGTGACACTGATGTTCTCAGTTTTCCTGTTAATATACTCAGTTTCAGACAGCTTTCTGTCCATTTGAGTTCTTTCAAGGTACCTTTGATTTTGTTTAAACAGGCAACAGAACCCAGGCATTTCTTACAGATTTAGTTACATAATATATAATACTTCATCATCTTAAGTAGGCTACTCACTCCAGTTAAAGAATGTTGTTGATTTTTCGATGTTTGTGCACTCATAGTAGATCTGACCTAAAACTCATTTAAATGAAAGACATCTATTGAATCCATGGGCTTCGGGGCATAAACCAGTCAGCCTTTCACTGACTCACTGAAATGCTGTAGTCAGATATATGATTCATGTTTCTTCCCAATGCCTTGGACTTGAATGTGGTTATTCAAGGAGTTAGTAATCACAAGGCCAGCATTTTATAAGCTATGAATGTTTTAAGAATGCAGATATATCAACTCAGTACTGTTCTTTCTGAACAAAATGATTTTTTTAACAGTGAAATACAGATTCAAAAAGAAATTAAAGGAAAAATTTCAGAAGGACAGATAAAAGCTGTGTTAAAATTGCTGTTCAAAACTGGAATTTGCAAGTGTTCACTTTCACAACAATTGATATTAGGAAAACAAGAAAGGTAGATAAGGCATTCGCTTACAGAAACAGATAACCAAGAAAGTGTCAAAGGGATGTAAATAGAGAAGAAATCTATGGACCACATTTTTTATTACATTGGTATTTATTGACATTACCACTAGGATTTACTAGCTAGATTTGTATAAATGACAGCAGATTTGGTAAATGTGGGTGTAAAAAAGGTCGGCAAATAAGGAGATGTAGGAAAAAACCCCACAAGCCACCAAGATGAAAATCCAAAAATCTGTTATTAATTTCAAGAAACAACTGGATAGTTTCTTTAGTTATGGCTATATGAGGACAAATATCAATGAAGGAACAGACATCTACTTGCCTTTTACTGATTTGTCACACTCTCCCTCCAGTTTATTAGAGAAAGACATTTATATTTTTCCTAGTTATTTTTCATTAATATTCCTTTATGTATTCATTAATTAAGTTACTAAATTTAGCAAGTAATGCAATCTCTAATAAAAAAAAAAAAATCCTGTTTTAAATAAGGGCAATATATTTCAGAAAATGGTTACATTTTTCCATCCTGAGTCTGTGTTTCAGTAGTTACTTAAACAGCATCATTCAAGAGTTTTATGTTTTTAAGCTAAATCCTCGTGATGAAAACATTAGTGGAGCTGCATAATATGTGTGATAAGTATTTCCCTGAGAATTATTACATAACACAAGGAGGTCTTTCCTCTTTTACTTGGCTTTCAGGAATTTCAGTCGGGTCCCCATAACTCTGTAGAGAGAGAAGAAAGTTGAGTTGCAGCAACAGATAAGGAGGCCTTCAAATTTATAGAGCAGATTTCATTCCTTCCTTGCTAGACAGCTAATGTGAAGAATGATTGCCATCTATAAAACCTCTAATCTGCCCCACCAAGATAAATAAAATGGGGAGCAATCAAAATTTTCAGGATACCCTTCACACTGTATCACCCATGGCCAAATTACCTGTTTTCACAAGATTAAACCACACTTTAGTATGTTTCTGAAAGGATGCGATAGAAACACACTGTACAGCCAGGGTACGAGGCTCTGGTATTTTAGACTTATATAAAGTAAATCTTTAAACTGACATTTTTTCCCTGTCAGAGGAAGGAAATGATGAACCAAGAAATCTGTCTCTGCAATGTGTCAGAGGATGATCCCAAGGGAGAGGAGTATTAGTAGAAAAAGGAGCTTTGCCTTAGTTTCTTAGATATATACAAGTAGCATTGCTAGAGGACAATTTCATGGTCCTGTGAAGAAACCTGAGTGGAAAACTCATGTCACAATTAGCAGCAGATGTTCTGTGAATTGCTCAAGTTGCAAGTTGCCAGAGCGTACATATAAAAATCACAATATTAGCCTCGTCAGTTCCAAGAGTCCAGCATCACCCTGTTGATTCTCCCTAAAATATGCAAGAGCACATAACTGTCCCTTGTGAATTGCTGCTTGTTCCCCAGGAGAGCTCTGTGCCACATGCTGCGTCCCTTGCCCACCAGTCAGCATGCAGGAATTGCTGCCCTTGGAGAGGCCAGCTGGGATTTTCAGTAGTTCTCTGATGAGGTCTCTGTTGCCTGCCTAAAACTTGAGTCAACACAGAGCCTTTTCACTAACAGATCCCAGCTGCACACATAGGAGAAATGCAAGTGGAGAGCATCCTCAGTGGTAGCTCCCAACCCTTGAACTTGCTCCAGCGGCCACCTCCCATTGCCCTAAAGGCCCGCAGAATGTGTCACTGACATGCTCCAACAGCAAGAGTCTGAAGGTGCTGATCATCACAGGGAGCCACATGCTGGAGGAAAAGGATTGGAGGAGCTTTGTTTCAAGGAGAGAAAGGGAGGACTTTTGTAATGGACTTTCAGCAGCTTTCTCTCCTCATTCTGTGCTGGAGGGTTTTTTGGGTTTTTTTTGACTTTGAAGTAAGATGGAGAGTTTCTGTGCAGTAAGAGTAACACACTAAAATGGCTGAAATGGTTTTATGAGTAGTTTCCTGGCAGTTTTACTTTTAGTGGTCTAGGCAAAGAGTCTGAAGGTTAGAGAAGGGGACAGAAAGAATATTAACAGGAAAAGTAATAATTTTATGAATTTTACAGGACTTGGGCTGTAGTGATAGTGTGCACTGAGATATGCAGTACCTACCAAAAGTCATAGTCAGTGGTTAGGAGTAGATAATATTTAACATTTATATAGTGTTACACAGCTTCAAAGAACTATGCAAACATAAATTAATTAATCCTCAGGATTTTAAGATCTCTATTTAGATAGGTAGATTCCTCTCAGAAAGTTCTGTGTAACACAGCTGATTACATCTACTTACAAAATAGGACAAACAACAGCAATAATATCACTGGCTTTGTGATTTAGTTAAGCACTGTTATCCCTCTTTTGCTGATGGAAAAGCTGAGGTTTAGCTATCAGGAAATTTCTGTGAGGCATGTCAATGAGAGAGCTGAAATTAAATTTTTGGAATGGCCTATCTTTTGACTCTTATTTTCTGCCTGCTCAGTAAATCTAAGGAACAATATAATTTAGTGACGTGAGACAGATAAATAAATTTAAATTAAAAAGTTCACAGTTATGATATTTCTTTTCTCATAATGTTTCCATCCCAATAGTGTAGTTTCATGACATTTTTTTGAAACTTACATCAAAAGTAATGTTGGGGTATTGGAAAAGATATGGGAAAAATGTTCATCATGATATGGTCAGATTCTGACCACTGTCAAAGAACAGACCAGTTTTAAAGGGCCCTATTAATTTATCTGTTTGGTGATTTTGAAAATTTATTCTGTTATTTTCCATTGTTTCAGATTTTCAAACACTGCTAACACATACATGTTCCATAAAGTCTGATGGGATGCAGAAATGTCCACTGGAGTCTGCAGAGATCCTGTAATAACACTGATCCCACTTAGGAGTTAACTCAGAGGCCTGATGATAATTAAAAATGTCAACATCATTAAATATTTCATTTCTTAAATATGAACGAAGAGGTTGAGTCTCATATTTGCATAATTTACATAACAGCCATCTAATTTTGGTGATTGAATTGATGACACCTGGGATGTCTAAGCTTTTGGTTTTTTCTCTCTAGTCCACAAAGTGTCATACCCAGAGAACTTCTCAAATCCTGTCAGCGTATTGAAGTTCCACTATGGGTATTGAAATTCAAAAAATCTGAGAAAACACAATCTTATTGGGGTTGTTCACATCATTTGTTTTAAGTATGATGGCAGCTGATACAGACAGAGCAGAGAGAGATATTTCTCACTTGACTCCTGCTAGGAAGATAAATGGCAATGTTGTCAGTCAAAAATATTTTAATATTAAGTTTTCTCTCTCAAGTGGGACCAAATGGTATTACACCTTTGCATCAATTATCTTATTGCTACCTAGCTTTTAAGAACTGTAAATTGTGTTTTCCAAAATGAACTCAGTTCCACAGAACCAACCATTAATATTGCAGCTTGGTAACTTCCTGTCTGTTGCTGCCTGTGAGTATTCCACACCTGTTTTACCTTAATTCATCTTTAATTTACAGAAAAATATCCCATTGGTAAACCAGAAAAAGCCGAGGAGTTCATCCAAGAAGACTCTTCGTGGTATAGGTAATTAACTTAAATTGAACTTTTACCACATAATCTAAAATGCTAAATCTTTCAAGGTTTACATTATAAATGTGTTTCTGGTGTTATCAGCTGGAGTTTTGAATAGGGAGGTGGCTGAATTTTATTTTATATTAATATTGTTATATATAGACTGAGAATTTTGATATTAAGTACTAACTTGTTTTCTTAGAGTTGCTGTAAAGGATTTAAAAACACTATGGCCTAGGATAATATCTCAACTCATGAGAAATTCAGCTGTCATGGGACAAGAGGGGAGGTCTCCTCAAGAATTAATAAATAGCTTAAATAGTAGGATTAAGTGATCAGCTTCAACAAAAGTAGAGGTTTAACACCAGAGTCCCTCTGGGAGCTCTGCTGGGATATCTACTGCTCAACATAAATGATCTAGAAAAAGAAGGGAATAATGAGTGTGTTCTGAAGATAGGAAATTCTTTAAAATAATAGTGATGAAAACTGACTGCCAAGAGCTGCAGTGGATTTCAAGGTATCAGTCAGTTATGGGACAAGGAGCAAATGAACATCACTGTTGATAGGAGTGAGATAATGTACATGAAAGCGGGGAAATCTCTTCATTTTAAATACAGAGTGATGGTCACTAACCAAGCTCTTATCATTCAGAAGAGATATTTAATTGTCACTGCCCATAATCCTAGGAAAGCATTACTAGCCCGACCCTCAGCAACAGGCAAAGGCTAAGTAGAATAAGAAAAAGCAGCTAAGGGAAAGAACAGAGGGTAAAAGATAACATCATTATGGCATCATGTACAGTTATGGCACAGTCATATCCTGAATTACAGATTCATTTCAGTCTCCTCAGCTAAAAAACAGGACTGTCAAAAAAGGCAGGGGCTAAAAAAACCCCAAAAATATGGCTTGCTCTCAATACTAAACAAACCCTGACATATTGGCTTGACAAAGTGAAATCTTAAATATTTAAAATCATGAATGGAGAACAAAGAAAGATTATTTATATTTTTTCACATCAAAATTAAGAAACCCAGAGCTAGTAGACAGAAGCATTAATACCAAAATACATACTTTTTCAGTATAATTGTGGAGCTTGTTGCCACTTGTTGCAATGCTTTGGATCTGCAATGGGCTTGAAATCAGACTAGCCTGCATCATGGAAAAGGGTCCCTGACAGGCTACCCTTACAATGTTAAATTACAGCCTCCAGCTCCAATGCAGGTGAGGAAAGGCAGAAGAAATAACTGGAGAGCTGCCACTCTGTCCTTTCTCATGCATCAGAAGCAAAAAGATTGGCTAGATGGAAGTTTCAGTCAAAGTGGTTTTATTATCTTGTGTGGTTTCTTTCTAGTTACAGCACTTCTGCTTCTCCTCTGTGAAATGGGGATAAAAATACATACTACTCTTACTTTAGCATGTTAAGATTTGAGATTTCCTGTAATGTCCTTAAAAGTGTGTAAGGTACAGAAGTGGCAGGTTTTGTTTGATTGCAAAAATGCTCTGACATTTTCTTATGATTAAATGATTTTAAACATCTTCTAAGTAGCTTGAAGGCAGCTTCATCTAGTTATGGTGACTTCTAAGGAGAAATGACTTTGAGTAGAAATTGTATTGGCATGCTCATTCTACACTCCGTCATTTGTGTTTGTTGAGGTGAGGGCTGTTAATGTTCCCTTTGGGCCAGCCTCTGCCTACATATGCAGAAATCTATAAAATCACAATTAAACTGCATTTTAATATAAATAAATGGCAAGCATTCTGCTATTCCCAGGACAATTTAACTCAAGCGTTTTTCAGGCTCCTGTTTCCCCTGTCCTTAGCACAGAGGTAATGGATACTGATGACACTCTCTCTGCTGCTGGAACAACTGCAGCATTTTCCACTGCCTCTTTTTGCAGCAATTGCTCAAACACCTGCCTGGTGAGATCTTTTCTAACTTGCCTGCTAATGAAGGAGGTGGAGAAAGAGGCCATCGTGTCTGTTACTTGGCATGCAAGCACCACTTTCAAGGGAGAGATGCCTTGACCTGTGAAAGTAAGATGTCCATATTCCCTCTAAAAGGTGATTGCTGCAGTCTTTTTCAGAGGTATTCATCTCTGCTAAACATTCTGCTGGTTCTGCAATTTACTCTCTAGGCAGCTTGAAGGCTATTGAACAAAGAGGTTTTCTAATACACCATAATTACACAAACACCTGTGCTGAGCAACCTTGTACTGAGATACCCAAAATTTTTTCAGCTGATCACCAATGGTCAACATTCCTCATCAGAGCATAGGGTGCAGTGAAGTACAGATGGGAATTCTAGATCAGAGACATTTAAAGAAAAGTGCCCAGGTATACCTGTTCACATTATTGGTTTTGATACAGTTTTACAACACACTTTGCAACATAAATCTGCTTATTTTCAGTGTAAGGGAAAAACTACAACTAGACATATTGTCATTTACAGCTGCTCTCTTCAGATTATGCAAAATATTTAACAGATTATTTGTTTGACTCAATATATGAATGCCACCCTGCACAGTACTGTGTGCAAAGTGTCTTTTTAAAGATTTTGTTTACTTTTCCAGGTTGTTCAGGTGGCTTTTAGAGTCATACAGATTTTAGAACCTCCAAATTTCAAAGCCATTCTTTACCAAAGATATTCCTAGTATCACATACTTCTGTGAAGTCATCTTTAAAAATATAAATACTCAATACTGGATTTGAAAGTTCGTCACAGTGATTTTTCAGAATGCATTGAATGATCCATTCTGTCTTCAGCCACCAT
>NW_008237447.1:3756701-3816526 GCF_000691975.1 Corvus brachyrhynchos | reverse complement strand
ATGCCTGAACTTCTTTCTAAAACTCGCTAAGAACAGCAACAGCTTAACAAATTAGTATAGTCTCAGTTTTTCTCGCATTAATATTAGCTGGCATTATCAACACAGACTAATCAAACACTTTTAATGATATTAACACAGGAGATGTCTTTCTCTTCACACCAACTTACAGCATCTTTTTTTTTTTTTTTTTTACTGTGGTTCAAAGTGTTTGAAAATCTAAGCCTACTAATGAGTTTAAGCATTGGGATTATTTAAAGAACTGGATCTTTCAATTCAGCAAGCATTGGGATTATTTAAAGAACTGGATCTTTCAGCTTCACTGTCATTTTCTTTTAAGAACAACATTAGTACTGGAAGTCAGAATGTTCAAAATTCTCACAACAAAAAAGTAACTAAAAATCTATGTATTGACGTAAAGTTTCTGACCTGAAGCTGGTGTGGAATTTGAGAGATTACTCCGAATCATGTTAAAATTTATGTGAGAATATATACAAGAGAAATTATAGGAATAAAAGGAAACGAGCATCCTGCCCACATTTCTCTCTACAGCAGTGGATTCCTCCAGAATAAAAGGCCGAAAACAGAGTGATAATTTTCCAGGACACTCTTAAAACTTCCTACACCACAAAGGATTTCCAATGCTAAAGTGGTCCTTTTGTACTTAGCATGTTTCATGTGATTTTTTCACCCAGATTTGTCCAGGTTCTTTTTGAATCCATGAAAACATTTAGCATCACTTTTTAGAAAATTATGTGTAATCACAAAGGTTTGGCTCAATTTTCTCTGTCTTGGTTTCTAATCTGTTTAGTAAACAATCTGCCTACTACGAATCATGGGGATGGAGAATATCATTACGAAAACCCAAGCTGTTAAACCATGAGGCTGACAAGGGATTAATTCCTTAAAAATTGCTTAATGCTTGCAGAGGATTTTAACAGTTTGGAATTAAAGACTGATGGAGTGGTTGCAGCTCAGCCACGATGTTCTTTGTCCCAGAATGTGACTTGTGCCAAACAAGCAGCAGTCAGAGAAGGGTGACACTAAGCTAAAACAGAAGAGGTTTTCTTCTTTAAGGTTTTCTTCTAGAGCTTCAGATCTCACAGAAAATCATCCTTCCCAACGAAGTCAAAAAAAAAAAAAAAAGCAAAATATTTTTATCATGTACTCACTGTACTTAATAAAGGCAGGCTGTTTTCATACATGTGGAGGAAACAGAAAACACTCTGTCCTACTTGTTCTCACAATTCCTTTTACTTTTAGGATCCTACATTCAGTTTGACCGTTCTCTGCATCCTTTATTTTCATTGAAGTATTCAGTGACTGTTTTAGATGACTATATAGACACAAATCCTCCAGAATATTTTTCATAATTCTCAAAAGGATGTTCTGAAAACACACACTTGTTCAGACATAAAGTCAGGAATAAATAACATCAGTCACAGCAACTATCCAACAATAAGACAAAACGATACTCAGTATTGGATTATGGGGGTTTGTTTTGTTGGGGTTTCTTTAAAATACAAGTCTGCAACCGGAAGTGTTATGATTTCAAAGTCATATTTTCAAAGCACAAATTTGCTATGCATTACAAAGCACAAAATTGTATGGCATTGACCTAAGAGTTATGTTATTTATGTTAAAATAGCTGTTACCAATTTTTTTTTTTTTTAACATGCTCTGTTTACTTATTTTAATCTCATATTAGCTACATATCATCACATGGAAAACACATTTTTCTCCTGGTAGAATTCTAGTCCAGACACTTAATTTCCAGTTCCACATTACTCTGTAGTAAGATAGCTACACCTGTGAACTTTCGCTTGAGTAAGCATATATTTTTACTTTAAATGCTAAACCTCTTTGAGCACAGTTCTTCTTGCAGATTTCCTCTTCCTCTCAGCTTGCTACGGTTTGACTTCTTTGAGCACAGTTCTTCTTGCAGATTTCCTCTCAGCTTGCTACGGTTTGACGCTCGAATAAGTTTGAAGAATCAGCATATGGTGTAAAAAATTTCATGGTTAATATTTAATCCAGAATCATTTATAGCATTCAGAAACAGAAATATTCTTCAATTTTATAACTCTCAAAGTGAGATACTTTTGATACCATAAAGTCATTTTCTTACTTTATTTAACCTACTCTGTGAATTATCTTATGTCAGTACCAGCATTATATGTACACATAATACACTAAAGAAATAATATTTCCTTATGACAGTCAAACTTTTGGGTTTTAGGGGTTGGAAGGGTATTGTTTATTTGTTTGTTTTTAAACAATAACATAACTAATAAACTGAAAAAGTTCTGTTGCACTTTGACACTTCAGTTCACCAGCTCAGGTTTGACTGGAAGGCAGTTATTGAAATAGACATCTCCTTTCATTAAGAGAGTGCCCAAAAGTTAATTCACATGTAACTTGTAATTAGGTTATAAAAGATGCTTGTGCTCACATCAGAGTAAGACTTTCTCGTAAGAATCCTTCATTTTGTCTCTGATAGCTGTCTAGATTTTAGGGACAGGCCCTTTGTGCTGCTAACCTGTGGGAAAAAAATAAAATTACTTGTTAAGGAGAACACCAGAATTAACTCATGTATGTGCCACTCTGAAATTTTTAAATGGAAGAAGCTACAAAAAAAATGAAGATGTTATAGATATAAGAACACTGGTGGACATTGTTTCCTCTTTGATTTTAAATAGTCTTTCTAATCTGACTGAAGGGAAGTGATGATGCTTTTAGCAGCAGATGGGAAAAGACAGACAATAGTATTTCTGAGCAGTACAGCTTGTGCTGTGTGCTTGCAGCACAGCTTGTTCCACAGCACTAGGGGCAAATAGTTCTACATCTAAAAGCTCTTGAGCCTTTTTGGGGCAATGTGCCAGATCTCCAAGAAAAAGAGATTGCGTAGGAAGAAATATACTGGGGTGTGGGGGCAGCAGACACAGGTCAAATAGTCAAAGATGAGGAGGAAATCTGGATGACTTAACTTTTCTGTAGTAAGAATACCCCAAAGACACCAGCTAACTACTCTGCGGTAGTTTGTATTTAAAAATTTTGTCAAAACAAAACATTTCTGATCCGCTTGAAAAGAGCACAAATGTTAAAAATAATACAAATGTAACTACAGGGTTACAAAATTTAAGAAGTTGGTGAAAAAATTGTATCACAAGTTTTCTGCCCATAAAATATCCTTTGATCTAATTGTCTTCTGAATCACCAACACGGGCTTATATTTAGCAACAATTTTACAAAATATAATCATGCCTTAAAATCTGAAATTTCATACCAACAGACCTTGACTAGTTAAAATTAAAGTACTAGAGGGAACAAACAGTATGTAATTAACTTAGAGTCTATCATAACTTGACAGACATTTCTGTACGACATATATTAAACACAAACTTAGATTCATTTCTCATGAGGTCATAGACACAAAATTAAATAATTTGATCTCATTAAAAGCACTATGCCACAATAAAAATATGTAGCCATATCATATTTCAAAAGGTAACAAAATCCTCCTTGCAGAGTCTGCTCTGAAACTTAAAAGAAATTTAGTAACTTATATTTTTTATAACTATCCTTGTTGAATCATTGTTAAACCATTGCTTACTCTTATTAAAGGATTCAAACATATTCTGACTTCAACGCACTTTCTCCACCATGTCATTCAAGGTCATAGCACACTAATTTATGCCATTTCTCTAAGATGCTTCGGCAAGGAAAATTAAAGCTAAGAGAAGCCACCCTCTCATAAGCTGCTTTTGAGGAGACTGAAGAACTGGAAGAGATCACATGCAAAGCTGTCTTTTAAGTAAATTTAGCCAACAAGCTAAGTTTAACAATTTTGCACAAGTCAAATTTTCTATAGAGAGTCCTTGTATTTAAACCATTAGAATCCAGTATTAAACCTTGTATTTAAACGAGTAATTAACAACCTGCTAAATATAGGCTGCCTTTTCAGTGGCCTTTGATTGATCAACACATTTGACATCTAGATTATCCTGAGTTGGAAGGAGCCCATGAGCATCATGGATTCCAGCTCCTGGCCCTGCACAGGACAACCCAAGAATCACACCATGTGCCTGAGAGCATTGTCCAAACACTTCTTGAACTCTGTGAGTCTTGGTGCTGTGACCACTGCCCTGGGGAGCCTGTTCCAGTGCCCAACCGCTCTCCCTGGATGAAGAACCTTTTCCTGATATCCAACCTAAACCTACCGTGACACAGCCTCATGCCATTGCTTATGTAACCAGGATGCAGAACAATTAATTTTAGAGGGGGTGTATAATTATGAAACAGCTACACCCTTTTTTTAACTGTTGTACAAATGTATAAAGTATCTCAGAAAAAAATTGGGAAAAATTTAATCTATACAACAATGACATTAAGAGCTCCTTTATTTTTAAAGCATAGGTTATAAATATTAGCGTTATAATTCCTTTATTAATTATTAATTGCTATTAAATTAGTATCCAAATAATAAAAAACTATCTTTAATAATTATAAATTGTAACTTAACTATTAAATATTGATAAAATTCTAGTTTGCTTCTTTTCCACACCTTTACAAGACTATCTAGTGGAATAATTGCTTGCAAAGGACCCAATTACGAGTTCTAAATCAGATGCAATGATTGTGAGGAAACATCAAATAGCATATGTTTGCATTTCTTACATTCAAATTTGTAAAAAAAATTAACATTTGTATTTTAAAAAAAATTATTCTGAAATACCTAATTAACATGCACTGGGTTTCACTCACAGAGTTCAAAACACTGAGGAAAACATAACTGCCTTTATAGAAGTGAGAAAAGCGTGGGATGGCATAGGAAGGATATACTGAACACCACCCATAGCCTGGGAGGAGAAACAACCAAAAATAACCACGAGTGCTGGTTCAGAATTTGGTACTTCAGAGCGTATCGCCTCTTCCAGTGACGTACTATTTCTTTTTCAATGGAAGATTTGTAGTATGGGATCTGCAGCATATCTTTCTGAACTGTGACTCTGGTTCAAATCAAACATTAGTTAAAGGAGATCGTGTTGTACTGAAAGGAGCTAAAAATGCAATTTTTAGTTTTGAGGGTTTTTTTGGTGATTGCTGTTTGGGTGTTAAAAGGTCTAAAAATTCATTAGAAACAAGTATGTGCTTTAGTGACTAAGATAGTTCTGCCTTCAGTTATGGCAAAGGAAAAGCTCTGCAAACTGGAAGTTATGATGAATACATTTGTAACTGATGGCACTTAAATCTCTCGTGAGTGAATGGTATCTCTAGCAGTTAATAAGGGGTAGACCTCAGAGAAGGCCTGCCAATAATAAGTAAACTTAATGACAAAAGTTGTGGATGTGGTTCCTATCCCTGTATTTTAATATCACAGTCACAATAAATTTAGTTTAAAATTCTTTACTAAATGACCTGCAGAGCACAGTTTGGTGTATTCTGCTTCTATGAACAAAAAGGTGAAAAATAGTTACAAAATGAATTGTTTGAAGAAACTACACTTATCTTTCCTATAACTGTAAGCACAATAAACAGCCATTATAGCCCTTCATTAAATCATTAATATTATTTATTAGTTTTATGTATCAGTACACAAAAATATTGCTTGTTTTGTTAGTGCAGCGTTTATTCCCTATATCTTGAGTTACAAAATATAAACGTATTTTACCAGCACATTGTATTTTATCTATGCAGTAGACACATTTTATTGAAAGCATATATAAACTTTATTTCTGTTGTTGGTTATGGCTTTAGAAGTAGTTGATATAAAACTTGGAACCTGAATTTTAGGTGCACACGCAAAGTCCTTCCATTACTTTCCTTTCTAGTTCAACATTTCCACTTGTTCAATGTACTACAGAAGACAGGTGAAGTGACACCATACAAAGGTGAAAAGAAAGGAAGAAAATTAAAATGAATTAAGCAACATTTCACTGTCTTTTAGAGTAGTCACAAATGGGAATATTTTATTTCAAAGCAAAGTTTAAATTTATTTGCAAAGAGTTTCAGTCATTCAGTAGCGGAAAATTAACACAGAGGGAACCTGGATGCACCTCTGAAGACTTACACAGTTCTTTCTGCCAAGCAATCCTGTGTTATAGTCACACTTGAAAATTGTCTTGCTGAAGGAATCACAGGATGAAAATGTAAACCCTCAAGTGGGTCAGACACACTAAGTAACGCTGTAATGACGGATTTTATTTTCAAACTAAGCTTGTTTCTTTAGCCCTTACAATTTAAACTTACTAGAGGTATGTAATTTCGTAGAAGTAAAAGTACAAAAAAAAAAAAATTCAGTTGGGCAATTAGATTCACACAGAATAGTATTTACTTCTATTGAAATATTGACCCTCTGCAGTTTAGCTTCTCATATACCTTGGCTGATTCAGGAATTAGCTATTGCACAATTTATCAGTGATGATTAAGATTTTTACAGCTGCTGAGGAGATTTAGTCACATTTACTTCCCTTGCATTGAGACGTATGTCTGAAGTCCCTTGAATAGCATTAAAAACAAAAAAAAAAAAAATTATCAGTACTTAGTTTATACATATGCAATAGTCCACAAGAAAATGCAAATAGATGAAAACATCACACTCATTTGCACTTTCTTTTTTACACACACATTCTTCTTCTATACAATTCTATTTATTTTATGGTATAAAGGTTAGGTACTATCTACTATAATATAATTA
Organism: Corvus brachyrhynchos; assembly: GCF_000691975.1. Lineage (NCBI taxonomy): Eukaryota > Metazoa > Chordata > Aves > Passeriformes > Corvidae > Corvus > Corvus brachyrhynchos. The sequence continues at coordinate 3,809,832 of NW_008237447.1, read as the reverse complement.
GATTCCTGAATAGCTGGATTATTTTTCAATTAAATCTCTTAATGATGTGCACAAAGAAAGCACAAATGCTTATCATATTATTGAAGGGGTGTTCAGGGAGCTGGTTCTCCCTCTCTATTCAGCCCTGTTGAGGCCATATCTCAAGTATTGTGTTCAGTTCTGGTCTCCACAGTTCAAGAAAGACAAGGAGCTACTGGAGCAGGTCCAGAGGAGGCCACAAAAATTATTAAAGGACTAGAGTATCTCTCTTATGAGGAGAGACTGTGGGAGCTGGGCCTGTTCAGTCTGGAGAAGAGAAGGCTGAGAGGGGATCTCATCAATGCCCATAAATATCTCAAAGGCAGGTGCCAAGAGGATGGTGTCTGACTTTTTGGTGGTGGCCAGAGACAGGACGGGGAGTAACAGCCATAGCATAAAACACAAGATGCTTCACCTCAACACGAGGAAGACCTTCCTTACATTGAGAGTGGGAGAGCACTGGAATGGGCTACCCAGGGAAGTCATGTGGTCTTGCACTCTTGAGACATTCAAACCCACCAGCACATGTTCCTGTGTCACCTGCTCGAGGTGACTCTGCCTTGGCAGAGGGGTTGGGCTGGATGGTCTCCAGAAGTCCCTTCCAACCCCAGCTATTCTGTGGCTCAGCTTCTGAGTGTTGAAGTGAAACAAAGATGGACTCTATTGGAAAGGCACGAACCAGAGTTTGTAAAATCAGCAGAGTTTAACTACCTGGTTAGCAGGCTCTAAGGCCTCAGGTACCACTTTATTAGAATTGCATGTTTGGAGTACTGACACGTGGATTCCTCTGCACGGACCATCATCATAACAAAGTGGAGTTTGACTATCATGTGGATAAGTGGTATCTGTGGTAAAATCAGTAAGAACACGGTGAGTTTCAATTTACATGAGGTATTTTTGCAGTGCTATCAGCAATTGTTCAAGCACTATGGTTTTCCAGAAGGGCCACTTACAGGAAGGACAACAAGCTACACTGCCATGAACAAAGAGAGAGTGCATTTGACTTGCCAACTCAAAAGCAATTTGTCTAATGAACTACTCCAAATGGGAAACAATGAAATTACACTAAATGAAGAGAATAAACAGAAACTTAACGTGACTTGCAATCTGCTGATGCAAAACAAAAAATATGACTGATAAAATATATATAATTTTACATGTAAGTGGCATGCACTCTAGGTATATACACAAAATGTGTGTAAATTCATAATGTTCAAATTTATTATAAATTGGTCTAATAATGTTTTATTTGTTCTTCATATATTTTCACAGTTTAAAAAATTAACCATATCCCTGACCAGGATAAAGTCAAGACATTTTCACAATGAAAATTTGCAGAGAACTCCATCTTAAATTAACTTCAAATTTAGCATATCACCAAAAATTTATGTACCAAAACAGTGATGTTCATTTTTCCTAAATTTAACAATCAATATTAAATGTACAGTTTAAGCTACTTGGCCAGAATTCAGGTCTTCAGCAGAAAGACTGTGTTTGCACAATTCTCCCCACATTTCAGAACTGAAGAAATAGCTCTCTCCTCTGATTAAAATAGAAACTCAAATTAAGCCATTTTAGTTCTTACATAAGTTTTACTTCTTAAGATTTCTTATTTACATTTTTCCTCATCATGAATTTCAGAGACATTCCTCAAATTTTAATTACTGTAAACCTGCCTTTATAGGTCATAAAAAATAGTATCTCTGTAAAAATTGTTTCTGGACCTCTCAGATAAGCCAGAGGAATCAATGATTCTCCCTGTAAGTACGGACTGTGCTACTGGATCTTCATTTTTATACATATCTTCAATTCTCACTTTCCATGTTCCCATTAATGAGACAAGAGTCATCATGTTAGCCAGAAAACGGAGTTACTTTTCATGCATTGCTTTGAAATCTCTGAAAGTACAATCACAGACTGATATTATATAAAAGTTTGGAGAATTAAATCTGCCCATTTCTTGAGACCGTCCCGGCATTCCAGTTTAGTTCTAGTTTCCAGGTATTACTGCTAATCTAATATTTATAACATTTTCTGGATGCCTGAATGACTATAGAAATTATTTTCTTTAGCATTGCTTCAAACACTTTTCTTTTTCCTAAATTAATTGACGATGTAATGACCACGGGTGTGCAAAGACATGTTTCAGGAAAACAATAAAAGTGAAGCTACAATAATAGTCCTATAACAAATTTCCAATCAATAAACCACTTTTCTTCCAAGTAAGCATTAGCACTAAACTGGCACAGCCTTTATAGCTTTTTATTATAGCTATAACCCCTTTCACTAAGTCCTATTATTTGTTCTTAGTTGACCATTTCTTCCTCCACATCAGTAGAGACAACTTTTTATTGTGACCAGAAAATATCTCATATACAAGAAATACTGAATAGGATAAGCTTTAGACACAGTTTTGTTTCATTTAAAAATATCCAGCTTTTCAGTTTAACAGATTCACTGGTATAATTTTCATAACAGGAAAAAATAACCTCAAAAATTGACAAGCTTGGGGCATCAGCCACTTCTCTCTCCTGGTAGCCTGTTCCAGTGTTTGACTATTTTCTCTCTAAAGAAATGTTTCCTCTTGTCCAGTCTGAGCCTCCCCTGAAGAAACTTTGAACTATTCTCACCTAAGGCTTCTAATACAGAATGTATCAGGAGATGCTGAAATTGGAATTTTTCTCTTCATGGTTGATTATCAACAGGGCTTGGGAAGGGGAGGGAGTGGTAGTGACATTTTTTTGGGGTGGTTATAATTTGTTTTTAAAAAGGTGGCCATTAAAACAAATGTAGGGCAGATTTACTTGGCCTGGAATAAATGTGAAAGGATAGCATTTCTGTGAACAAGACTTTCAGCTAAAAGATGTTACTTGTCTTTGAACATGTGTTCAGTTAAATAAAAAGTAGAAGGTGGATGATAACGTGTCCTTGGTGTTATTCAATAACATTATTACTGGCCTGTAGTACATTAAAATAAAAAAAGGCAAACAAAAACAAGGAACCTGTCAGCCTTTTTCATAACAGTGATCTTTTTTCCTCTTTGGGCCAATTGCCCTACCTTCCCCTCTCTGTCCTTTCCCAAAAGGGATACTATGAAAGAAATCATGATACTATAATTTTATTCCAAGTATGCTTTTTTTAGCACTTCTATGTGATTAGCCTAAGGGGTGCTTTCACACATGCCATGAAAGGCAAATCCTACAAGGACAATAACGAAAATACTGCTAATTTTGAGGATTTAATTTCCTTCATCTTAAAAGACAAATCTCCTACCCAAATAGCAGTCATGTATCCGTACACCATTCTGCAAAGTCCGACAAAAGTAATTTGAAAAATCCACTAAAAATGTTGTGCTAAAAGGGTGCAGTTCTATGCCACATCATTTACATCCCCCAATCAATTATAAGTAATGGAAAACTAAAAAGGCAACAGAAATCTTAAGCTGTCTAAATGTTAAGCTTGCATATTTTTTCATAAAAAATATAAATGGACATATATTTTACTATCCCATGCTAGGGCAGATGTGATTTCCCATAAGTAACACTGCTTCTCAGTTTTTCTTACTTAAAAATTAAAAAAGATAAATAAATATTTCCTCTACTGAGTTACTGTTAAAAAAACCAACCACCCAACAAACAGCAATTCACGTTAATCTGAGTTTTTGTTCTTATCATTTATTTATTAAAGAATTCATAATCATGTCATTCTCTAGCTGGATTTTACAATTTGATTCCAAGTTTTTATTTTGAGATAAAAAGAATGAAATAGCTATGAGAAAACTAAACAGCAACTGCAACGTCTTCCACAGCTACCAATTTGCCAAAATAACTATGTAAATCTCAAAAGGTGTCCACATTTTACTGTCAAAATCATCAGAATGCATTCTGATTTCAAGCAAATTTTGGTTTGTTTTTTAATTTTAAGTAAAACATTTCTCTTTGTTTGAAGATTCGAGCTCATTTTCAAAGAGAAGGCTGGTTTAGACAACAGGCTCTAATTCTCTGAATTCAGGATGCCTTGAAAGAAAGGACACTAAATATAGAAATACCATTGTTTTGCTGTACTTCAGCCCAAAAATTCTATAACATCAAGATCACATCTGTTTTTCATGACTGAACCTGTTTTCAATGAGGTCCATACTTAAATACTCTCACACTACTCCATGGAAAAGAGAACTGGAAGTTAAAGATGCGCCTGGAATTCAGGATGCTCACCTTCTCGGAAGCAAGGAATTTATTATTTATTTACTATTCCATTAAATAAAGGGAAGAAAGCCTGATAGCATAACTAATCACGTATTATGCAACATAGAAAAATTTGATATCGAGATATACACCTTGCTAAGGCTACTTTCCCAGTCATTATCCAATCCATTATGGCTTTACATTTACATCATGAGGAAGGGAGTCACTTATTGGCCTTATATTTACAGGCATCACGAGGATAGGAGTCACTCTTGCTGGCTCAGGGGGAACAGTCTGAGTGATATTCCCTGGCTAAAGCAGGGAGTAAATGCCCAAGATATTTCAAGTGTATAAGGCAACAAGAACTTTCCAGGAGTAAATCGTAGTTCAAACAATCCACGGCTCGCTCATTTTAGCCCTTGTATTAAGGTTAGAGGAGGTGTGTTCAATTATTAGAATTTTAAGAAACAGAAATCTGGCGTGCATCAGTCAGCTAGTAAAAATAACACGGGTAAAAGTCCCTGTATATTCAGAATTCTCCAATGCTGAAAGTATAATTTTCATTATATAATTAAAAAGAACGCTAATAGTGAGGCTCAAAAGACACAGTCTTTCCCCACAAAACTGTCACAAAAAATTCACCAAAATAGGAGAACCTTCATGATATTTAAAGATTATTAAAATCATTTTTCTATTAATATTAAACATTGGAAAACTTTGAAATATTTATGTTTTTGAATGCTGGCCATAGAGAAGAAAGTGGAACAAATATTTTAGAATCAACAAGCCCGTAGGAATTTGCATGAGCTCCTGGACTGTATAATCATATATATATATATATATATAAGTTATAACAAGTTCTATCAAAGTGAAACCTGAGGGAATTTCCTCAGAGGAAAAAAACCCCAGAGACAGAATTAATTTAGCACACAGTGAAAAAAACACTTTATATAAATAAGAGGTGTGGGGTTTTTAGTTAATATGAATGCAGAAGTCTTGGATTTAGATGCCCTACTCTTAAAACATAAGAACTTTCAGGCTCAACAAGGACTATGATCCATTCACAGTAACTGCTACCCTCTTATGTACTCACTGCAGCTGCTATAGAGAACTCACTACACAGGAACAGGCTAGGCATAAACTGTCCATTAATTCCACACCTCAAAGCTAGAAACAGTTTCATGCCTCTCTTCTCCCTCTTCTTTCCAGTGGGTAGAAAGGCAAACTACAGTAACCACAATGATAATTTTTTTTTTGCTGTGCTCTCTGCACTAAATCTTTTAAAATGCTGGAGTTCTGAGGCCCTTTGCTGTCTCTTGCTGTGCAGACCAAATTAGCAAATTTCCTTTCTGAAAAGCTGCTGTCATAGTCGTAGTCTGACCTTGGAAATTAAATGAATAAAATACTCATTAGAAAATGAGATTCCTAGATGGGTCATTCATTTTTACTGTAATCTTGTTATAATATTGGAGCTGAAAAAGTTGCCTGACTTTAGATTGCCAGTCCTGTTAATGCTCAATGTCTTGTAAACAATTATGACACTTAATATTATTAATGAAATTAAATACTTAATGTAGGTTTGATATCGGCATTGCAGTTCCATTAGGAAGTCCTCAAAAAATACCCTTTTCTAGAAAAACTGGCATAAAAAAGCCTAAAACATGAAGACCTGTTTTTTAAGTCAGACTGCTATCAAACTGCTGAAGGATAACTCCTCTAATAAATTCCCATCTAAATCCATGCTGATGTTTTTAAAATTGAACGCCAAAAATTCACCTTAAAAAATTAATGTGTTATTCATTAACCTAGAAATCAACAAGCAATAATTTTAGAAAAAAAAATTAGGAGCTTCTGTAGAACTTCTGTCAGTATCTGAGCTCTCTGTGATCCTAGTGATAGAGGGGGGAAAAAATTGAAAGACATTCTGTCTAGCCATGAAGCAATTTGATCTAATATAGAAGTGCTTGGGTACAACTGAAGAACAATTCCATTCATCCTGCTAATAGAAACAGACTAGATTTTCATCCATATCTGTGGTAAGGACATGAAATAGATGAAAAAATCTTAGAGAAGGTCATAGTCATGAACAGAGAATAAAGCAAAACTGCTGTCTTCTAAGGGCTGAGGCTTTCAGTAATAATGAAAAACTGGCAGCTATGAGGGCCAAAAGGTTTTGTGGGGATAGCAAACCAAAGTGGGGAATAAAGGCATGAAAAAAGTTTGCTGAATACTGATTTAAAAGAAACTGATCACTTTCTTTGTTGCCTCAAGACTCTCTACCTACAACATATTTACTGAAGCAAGAATGTTTACCACAGGAAAGTATTTATCCCTTTCTCATATGAAATAAGAGGAGTGTCTGGAGCTGTCTAGATAATTTCTCTCAGTGTTTTCAGAAAACGCCAACTGTAATTTCGTGGTGGCTGAGTCGTCCTGGAAAAACGTGCAGTATCCCACTGGTCAATAAGAAAAATCAATTACAGAACAGAATCTAAACTAACACTGGAAAGATACAGAGCAAGCTTTGAATTTTATATATCCACAGATGCTACACTGAGAGGAGAAAGAAGTAGAGGAAGTGGGCAAGGACAAAATGAAATAATACAGAGTTGGGTTATAGAAAAGACAAAAATGAATAGAACTTTGTTGAAAGAAATCTGAAGAGGTTTTATTCACAATAAGTAAGCAACGTGCAGGAAGAGGTGACAAAGAGGATATGGAAATCTTTGATGAGAAAGAAAAAAAGAAGTTGTGAAAAAAAAAAACAGCGTGGTCTTTTCTCCTCTCATTTCTTGAGGACATTTTGTACTATCAGTTTACATCTTCTGTTGCGTTTGAAAGAAAAATATGCAAAGCCATGAATTAAAGAAGAATGATATTCCAACACTTAAATTATTCATAATCAAGGTGAAGAGAGGATAAGTACAATAGGTGTGGGTGATATTTTGGTTGAGATGATAAAACGAACTTAGAACAAACAGCCCTAATTCAGCGAATCTGGTAGCTACATATTTATTAAATTCTTTCACAATCCAAGAAAACTCTTCCATATTTATTTATAATTGCTGTCTAATTTCTGTATGCTTGTACATACTTCAGGAAGTTCAGAATGAAGTTTGAATTCTTAAACGATGTAGACACTTCAAAAACTCCCTGATGGGTTTGACACTTCTAGATTTACAAGGATGCCTACAAAAATTACAGAAATTAGAGAAATATTAGAAGCACAGATATGAAGAAAGGAAGGGAGCAACATTTGCCGTGCCACATAAACAAAAGTGCCAACTTTATTTCTTTCTAGAATGTATAACTAACCAATATTTAAATAATGATATTATAATACCATCTCCAATCCATGACTTTACTTGAGCCTTTAGAACCTTCAACATCTGCTAGAGCAATGTTACACAATTTAACCTTTATCTGATAGCTAAAAAAATATATATATTTGCAGGATCACAAAGTAAAGGAAGGACGAAAAAAGTACAATAAGGAAACTGCAAGCTAAGTCATTTGACAAAAATGGCCATATTGAGTATCTGGAATATAACATTTTAGGGGAAAATCCACACCTACACACTGGATTAAAAAAATCCAGTATTTGCAGCCAGGCCTAGGATATTATACAACAAATGCTCTTAAAAATGGCAACGGTATCCAACAAGTGACACAGAAGACTGATGGCATTCCTAAATTGCCAATAAATTCCCTGCTCTAAATAACGCATAGGATATGCTGCCTTGCTCAAGCTGTCGGATAACTTTTAGGGAATGGCAACTTGATTACTTTTTAATAATATTGATTCTTACTATTTTGCTTCACTTTGAAGGAATCTGATCTGCAGTAGTAAAATATCCTTCTCATAGAGTTTGAGCTGGTGACAATGGACTTTCCAATATTCAGGTAGAATAGGGACAGCCTGTAAACTGACACAGCCCATCTGTCAAAAACGAGTAACCAGGAGAGCAAGAATCAGCTGCTGTCAGGAAACCACCAATCCTCAGCCAGTCTTTATTAAACATGTGAGGTCAAAGTTTAGACCTAGTAAAAGAGTGCTGATCAGAAAAAAGGGCATTCACTATTAACTTAGTTTTCAATAAGTAAAGGACTTGCAAGGCTCAGTAACACATGAAGGTTCATGAAAATTAGGATTGGGACATGGCAGACAGATTGATTTTCATGTACAGAACACATGTCATGTTCTTACCATTGCATATCATCTCCAAAACTGGACACTGGGGGCATGAGTATCATGCATAAAGAGTGGTGATTCTTTCTCCCCTCCCATTTATAAATGTGTAAATACTTCTGCCTCAAAGGAAATTGAATAGGAAGTTTTAAGAAGACAAACAGAAACAAAAATTGTTAAGGAGACATCTACATTGCATACCATATCTAAAACACACAACTAAATCCTGAACACAGAAACAAACCCAAAACTAATATTATTTGACAAGTTATCAGCCCAAGAAAACCTTGAGTGTGTTTGGCACAGGCTTGGGTAAAGCTTTCCTAACTGCTTTAGGACAATATTTACTTCTAGGAGTACTTTGTCCAGAGTTGATTCAAACAAATCTGCAGGACGTTTTAATGACTATTAATCAGCTATTATGGGACATTTGTAGTCAGGGTATTTTTCTGTATTCAAAAGAGTTGGGATAAATCCATCATGTGTTAAGATAAAATGCATAACTTTGGTGTGTTAAATCCCCGTGTGGAAGTACTAACTAGAAAATAATTTAGTTCACGATGCACGCATTTCTTCATTTGTCTCAGCTTTGCCACATTTCAGATTCTACTGCTTACTAAAGAGGTAAAAGAGAGGTAATCCCTATTGTCATAAACAGATTTTTTAAGGCAAAGCAGTCTAAAACTTTCCCTTAATGAAGAAAAAAAATAACGTTTGCAATTTATCATATATGTCTGATATATGTTCTGGGATTTCAATACAGGAACTGTGAAACAGAAATCACCACATTTATACATTTATTTGATATTACTACCAGAATAAGTTTCGATACTCTTATCTTAACCTTTTTAAAAAAAAAAAAAAAATCTATTTTCTGAACATTTTGTCCCTGTAAGCCAACAAAACATGTTTTGGGGGGGGATAACAAAAAAAACCCAAATGGGTGGAGGCAAGGGGGACCTGTAGTTTAAGGAAAAATATTGGAAACTTAAGCCTTCACGCTGTTTCACTCTCTGGAAACCAGTTGTTTCAGACTGAATCTGCAGGTGTATTTAAAAATTAAACATCACAGATAAACGACACTAGACAGTTTTTGCCAATATAGCCTCTTCTAAACTGAATGTATGTTATAATCTAAAGTGGAATTCCTCCAGACCTTCACAGAAGTTCAGCCATTTCCAGACACTTCGGTAGACAAACTCAGAAGAAAAAGTAGAAAATTAAACCCTAACTTTCACACAAAAGAAAAAAAATGCAGGGAGGTGGGAGGGTGGAATTCACCTTCATTCTTCACACCATATTTAGGAATTATACTGATACATTATACACTTGACCAGATGAAAAGAAGGGAGAAGAAAAGAGAAAGAAAAGAAAGAAACAGAGTAAACTCTAAGGAAGCTCTAATGTTTAAAGCCATAAATCAGTTAGAGATCCATTGGTTCTGCACAGAACCCATCACAAGCCCCTCCACATTCTCTGGACTGATTTAAGAGTTAGATAACAGCTCAATATTTCACCCCACCAGTGCAGAGTCTTAGGTTGTAAAAATTCTTCATTTCCTTGAAGTCATTAGATTTGTCATGTTTAAACCCTACTGCAAACCCATCTACTGTTCTTCCATGTAACAGAAAACAGAGAAGGCACGCAATTCCAGTTGTAAGGGGAATTTAGGTCGCTAATTCCTTTGAGTTTGACCACAGTATTAATATGTTGAACAAACTTGTAATAACTAATCAAACAAACCTCTTAAATTGTATAAGCTTACAGAAGCCACATCTTCTATTTCTAGCACTGGCACTTCAGTTTGTCTTAAGCCAAAACCAGCGGAGATAAGAGCATAGAAGCAAAGTCTGACGAGTTGCAAGTCTTGTAACATGTGAGGTTTTGTTATTTTTAAAGCATTTTTTTAAAGATCTATTTCCAGAAATCACTCTTTACTCAAAATGTCTCACCTCTTCCATGACACTGGTTTACTGTGGGCCCCAGGTACATGTGAGTGGTTAGAGACCAACACTGCTGCACCTCAAGTAAGAAATCCACCCTCTCAGATGGAGTTTCATTAAAAGTCAATAAGAAGCAATGAGGAACCTGCACCAAGCCCCACCTTTTCAAAACTGACAATTTTCAAGTTCTTTACGGAGGCACGAATGAAAAATAAAAACTGAAAATCAGAAATCAAAATTTTTGCTGAAATATGTTAAGCAGGAAGTCAGACTTCCAAGAAAGGCCTGCAGCTACATGTAGCTGTATTGAGGCTCTGGTTTGATCACATTTTACATGACTAATGTATACCACTGTGAGAAATTGCAAAGTGTTTATTTGTAGCCAAAGGTCCTCACTTTTCTGTTGTGGACATATGCAGGATGTGCAGTAACATTAAAACAGAAGGATTTTTTTTTTTTTTTTTCCTCCTTGCAAAAGGGAGTAACTGCAATACATTTTCAAAACTCAAACTATAGACAAGTATATTCTATAATAAATAATCATATATTGTCTGAGATCTACAGTTAACTAGACTTAAAACACTTGGTACAAAATGTGAATTTTTACTAGCAAAACTATTTTGATAAATGGAGTATTTAAATGTAAATTAATTTTGTTCAGAACGCACGGTCTGCTCCCTTGTTTAGTTCCAGAGTTGCACTAAAGAAACAACAACCTTGAACACAAAACTTGAGCATCAGAGATGGCCTTCATGTGTCTGTTATCCTTTCCTGACATTACAAATATAAACATAACACATTTGCATTTCTTTGTCTTCCCATGCTTCTGAAGAGTAATGTACACTCAGGCAAAAACTAAATGCAGAAAAAATCCATTGGAAACACTGCTGAAAGAAGGCAAGCTGAAGAGTTTATAACACTTTGCTTAGGAAGGGTTCTGCCTTTGCATTTTTAAACTGGCCTAACTTTAAACTTTCTAGAGTGCTATTGACAGGGCTGCCTGAAAATGATACCTTGAAGAAAAAATAGTGCCATAATATCCACAGTGAGTAAGATTTACTTTTTGAATAATATTAAATACCGTAGACATGAGCAATTTGTGGTTCAGTTTCCATGCTTCAAGGTCCATTTTATTTATTGGAATAAATGGTTTGTGAACTTTTGAGTTTTAGAAGAGGAAAGTAAAGAAAACATTCTTTTTCTTACACAAGAGATGACTCCTGCTTTCTCCCCAATAGATTTTTTGTGAAGGACCTCAAATGCTGTTACACAGGTGCTCAGTTTGATCAAGCATTTGACATAACCTAAGCAAATGGTGTAATGGATGACAGAGAGCTGAACTGGTTCGCCTCCTTTGAAGGAACAAGGGTGTGTCCTGATTGATAGCAAGATATCTCTACACATTGCTAAAATAAACACATACATAAAATGCTGGTACTCACACAAGTGTTATTTATTGTTAAACTATAATGAAGAACTGAAATCTCCACATAGAAGATACTCCAAAAATGCAAATGAGTAAGTGTAACTGCACATATATATTTATATAAATAATGAATAGATGTATATATTTCAAAGACAATACAATTCACTGTTAATCAAAACATTCTCTCTTTCCACAAATATATGTTCTACAAGGGCTCTTGGTGCTTTTTTTTTTTGTTGTTATTGTTAGTCCTTTGGCCATCAAAACAACAATTCCCCATAGTCTCCAAACAAAAAGGCAGATTAATTGTACTAACCAGTGTTACAAAACAGGCACAGGCTAAACTAAAAAACACCTTTACTTATAAATTCTTGTTCCCACACAGATACAACCTCTGGGTATTGCAGTCGAAGTGCTAAACGCTTCATATGCTTGATAGCCAGCCAGTCCCTTTTCTATTGGACTGAAGTATAAAGAAATTCACACTGCTGGGAGGCACATGGCTATAGAGTCACTACATTTTTTTCCTTTTCAGGACCTTTCTTCCTAAATGTTTAATGCATGCAGTATTTGTGAATGATGTTGGTCTGCTGGACAAGGTTCATTTTAATTATGGAACCATAAAGTTTCAATCATGACAGTACTGTCTCCCCTAACCTGTTATTACAAATCAGTCCAGGTGGCCTGAGGAATTAGTTTTATCTCCAAAATCTGTTCAGTTGTTTTGCCTGATGTTGCCATCTCTGGTCCTGTACAGTCCCCTTTGTGCTGTTGAAAAATTGATGCACTGCCATTGCCTAGATCCAAGCCTACTTTATTTTCAAGTATGAACAATAAATGTTCAAAGGGCATCTGAATATGGCACTTGGGTACATGGCTTGGACTTGAAGATCTGAGAGGTCTTTTCCAACGTTTATGATTGTGTGATTCTAATAAAGTTTTGATTTCTGATAGGTCTTGTTACTTACTATTTTGTGGTCAATCATACCTGAAGCAACCACAGTACTGACCACGTTACATGGACTCTACATATGCTCACCAGTCAAAGACCACCCAGGTCCAAAAAAGTACCTTTTCTTGGAATTTTGGCCAACAGATAAACAGAAAAGTGTCTGTAAGACAGCTCGGTATTCCAGTATTTCACCAGTTCTTCTGTCATTAATTTCACCAAACTCAGCCATATAGACTGAAACTGATTATGCCAGTGTCAGCTTCAGACTGTGGATCTTCAGAAAACATAATTCAAACCAGTTTGGCAGTTTCTCAAAAGAAGAAACCAAGTGCTTCTGCATGTGTTAAATAATTCACTGTCTGCTCATTTTCCCCATAAATTCGGTGGGAAGTGTTTCCATACTGGAGAAATAGACACTACAGTTTAAAGCAACAGAACGGAAGAGTGTGGTTTGCACTACATCCATACACTTAAATATTTTGGTAGAACAGGAGAGTGTTTCTGAAGCATCTCTCCCAGTCACCCACATATTGTGCCTCGTGTCACTCTGTGGAGAGGCCTAGGAGTAAACAAACTGGATTCCTTTCAGACAAAAATAAATTTGAAGGTGTGTTCCAGGAATACGTCAGATGTGCTCCAAATGCTAATAGTCCCTCAGTCTACAATCCTGACTGCAGCCGGTTTGAAGTAAGACTCCTGAAATGTATATGGAACTGTCATTAAGTGCAGCTCCCCAGCAAATCTGCCATCCTGCTCTGTGCTACTTGGAACCAAGTATTTGCTTTTAGCAATCGCAGACTTTTTCCTAAGTTGTCAACATGAACTGGCTGAGAACACAATGTGAAGGTTAATTGAGCTAGTAAGAGACTTGTAGAGAAGAAAAGGGTCATGAAAACCAATATCATAATGGGTCTATTTCCTCTTAAGTCTCCAGCAAGACAAAATATATAATGCCACAACTAAAGGAGAGAGGTACCCTTTTTCCTGTTCCCCATGATGCTCAGAAGGTAAGGAAGAAACATTCTAACTTAAGTCAGGCCCACCACAGCAAAAAAAAAAAGATAAACCATTCTTAGTATCCTGCAGGAATTTTGCTGTCTCTCCAAGAAGTTACTCATTTCTGAAAATAGCAGAACGCAACCAGACATGCAGCAAGGAAACAGTTAATATTGCCCAAATGGTAAAGCTTTGTTTGCTTTGCTTGGATTTTATTTAAACGGACCGTTTTACCCAAAATCCCATACTCAAAATAACTGCTGCATAGGTACCATGAGCAAAAACAGAATAAACAAAAAATAAAACTAGGCCAAGATTGTGCAGCCAGCTCACTAAGTGAAATGAGGATTTTGCAGGGGGAAGGGGATCCTGAAAGAAGGAGAGTACCACTGGAAAACTGTCTCCAAGGTCCATATGAACCAGAAAAGCAAAGTTAAATTATGTAGGCAATCTCAATTTTGGCTTACAATATTTCATAAGAATTTCAAATAAACACTTCTTTTAATAGATCTATCCTGTCCACGGAAAACCCCTTGACCACTTCTCAAGAGAGTGTCTGCATGATTGCTTTCCCTTTATTTGATGGACTGATAAAGAATCTCTTTCTCAGATAGATATTTTGTTACACCCCTGTTATCCTTTCTTTTAAAGTGTGTTTAAAATATTGCCAGATATTTCATAACAATGCTTTTTAAGTTGTGCTGGTAAATATCTTTACAATAGTCAGCATTTCTCAGCACAGAGTCTCTATTGAAACCAGCTGAACCTGTTATCCCCCACCTAATTTTAGTCACGTCTTTTTCTCTACTTTCACACCACACCAAAAATCAATGATTTTTATAAATGTTCAGCTTAGATTCACAATGTCAGCAAGTAGTCTGTTTTCTTCTTCATTTTTTATTTTAACACTTGAGTGAAGGATAGTGTATATTTACACGTTTCTTAATTTGCGGTAGGTTTTCTACTCCTCCTGCCTCTCATATCATCTTGCTCCCTGAGGAAGGGAGAATAAATGAGTAAATTAAAACCCTTCAGTAGGGAAAAATACATCCATGCCAGGAATCATTCAGATTTTTACATCTGTCAGAAAAGCTGACAGAACTTTTAACACATTTGTTAATTATGAATAGAAAAAAACAGGTTTATCACCCAAAACTAAGAAAAAAATGGGGGGAAAACCCCATATAAGCTGTTTTCTGATGGGCTTTGACAACTATGAAGAGGTAAAAAAGTTTAAGAAGTGAGAAGAGTATTTAACAACAAAAATAAACATATCAGTTTGAGAAAACTTCATATAAAATTTGAAATTTATAAAAAAGTGAAAAGTAAGTTATTACTTAAAGCAGAAAACAAAAGGTAAAAAGAAAAGCAAGAATGTAATTTGTAACCCTTTCCACAAACAATTACAGAAATCATCATCAAAACAAACCTATTGAAGTACTACCTATTGAATCTACCTCTGATTGGAAGGAAAAGATCATCTTCTATTTCATCATATTCAGGTTTTAAGGCATTATCAACCAAATTAATTATAACAGTTCTGAGCACCTACCAGTTTAAAATCAAGAAGCATTCAAGTTCTTCACGTTTCCAAGACCTCTACTTTTTATGTCATTGTCTATCCAAAAGAACAGCTGCAAGTTGTCATCTCTGAGTTTCTTCCAAATTGCAGCATCTCATTTGCTGAATCAATGACACACAGGTGTGAAAAATTAACCTCAGGACAAAGGGAGCCTCACACTCCAAAGATAAAGAATGCCATGTGTCAGCTTCTCTCCTATCCCACTGCTTTTTTTACTCCTCTTCTTACTTTTACCAAAGACTGTCATGGACTTTTTTTTTTTTTTTTTTTTAAAATATATCTGAGACTCAAGTTTTTTATAGGAAGTTAAGGCATACATTTATATGCATTTATATATTTTGTATGCATTATATATGATATATAACACAAAAATACGTATATTGTGCATAAATACATCCAGTATATAATAAATAAAAATGGTTGGTTTGTGAAAAAAACCAGGCACATAGGCCTTTGCAACATCTTAAGACATGCAAGAGGTTTCCTCACAACACCGTTTTTGTAGCTCTTTTGGTCTAGTATTATCCATGAGAGAAGGTTCAGATGGTCACACAACATTTCTTAAAAGATCAATTAATATATTTACTAAAAAAAAAACAAACAAGCTTGTAGTTGCAAAATTTTACTCTTTTCCCAGGTTAACATATAAAGTAGAAACTTCAAAATATGAACACATTTCAAGCAGTTATCTTAAATTTACCTTTGTTATTTACTCAAACAATAGTTTTATCCCTTTGGGAAAAAGATAGAAGATTGTCATCTTTAGGAACCCTAAACAGTTATTCAGACCTGTGACTGTTAAATATGTCATTTGTTCAGTTGGGGGTTTTTGGTGGTTTTTTTCAGGGCTGAAACAGGTCTCTAGTTATGCACATTGCAAAATTGAAAAAATAAAGTTCACGTAAAAACTTACTCCTTCCTTTCTTCTACCTCTATTTTTCCCTTTCAAGAATGCTCCTAATATACCTATTGATTTTCCTTTTACCTTTGATTTCTTGAGCTGCTTGCAGTGTACTTGTAGAACAACTGCTAGGACCTCAACTCATCTTATGATGGAAAGACTTCCATAATAACCTGAAATGCCTGTTATAAACCACCTCTGAATAAAATACCAGTATTATTCATTCTTTAAGATGATCAATGACACCAATTAAATCCCAAACAAAAATGACATAAGTGATATGATTTCTTCACTGGGAGATGTTAAGTTCCCAAAGGTGTTACTCCTGCTGCTGACCCCATTGGGGTGCAGAGGGAAGGAAATGAGAAATAGCTGCTGCTGCTGTAGGCATTACAGCCTAATTGTTCCTCAACACTTCATTTGTAGCTTATATTCCAACACACCATTCTCAGAACAGCTGTTTTCAGCCTGGGTTTTGATCTATTTAACAAGAATACATTGTCTAAGATATTAGACATTGCCAGTTTTACTATGTTCCTGTTGCACCTCGTTCCTGTTGGCCTAATTCTATTTCCATTTAGTAGTCAGGCAGGCTTATTCCCCCCTCTGTAATCTTTTCTTTGAGAAACGTAATGAATTGCAGCTCTTTCAAACCTTTTCAAAAGACTTTGACATTTCTTTTGCAACATTTGACCCTGAAGTAGTGAATACTTTTCATCTCTTCTGACAAAAACAGACTTTTGCATGTTGCAAAGATGGGTATAACAAAGTGATGTTTGGTTGCTTGATTTAATCCTGCTTTTCTAATAAGCAACAAAAAGGGGAAGACAGTCTTTTCACTCAGCCTAAAGAGTCAAAAAGCAACAATATGTCAAAGCAACAGCGAAAAAGACTTGAGAAGGCAGGTGACATCTAATTAAAGCCAAATCCAACCACAACACAGGTCTCTAACAAATCCTTTCATCAGTAAAACGAAGCTGAGTGAAGCACACATTTAAATGGCTGCTCACAGTGGTCATAGCAAACATATAGAGAGCTTTTCGTAGCTAGCAAGGCAAAGGAGACTTCAGGGGAGTTTGTAAGATAATCTGCCACAGTTGTGGGGCACATGAGAAACGCCAGGAAAGTGCTTGTCCAGAGGCTTAGCAGGGAAGCAATGGCAAATAGTACTATTTACCAGCTGGGGGCCAGAAGTGATTTCTCAGAACTGTAAAACAAGTTTATAGGAAGAGAAGAAAGGGTCTTAAGGAGCCTTGAAAGTAGAATCAAAACACAGTATCTGACATGTTAAAAAGGGAGACGTAGTGGAAGAGATGTAAAAGTTCTCACAACTAATCTAATCAAAATGACAAAGTGGGAAAGAGATCCTTGCTGTGGAAGTCAGCATGAATGTGAGCGAGCAAAAGCGCCCTTTACAAGGTCAAAAAGAATACAGTTACTAAGGTTATTTACATTGCTTTAGTGGATGCTTCTCTTACTGTGTAAACAGTAGCTGTTAGATGCATTGAAAATTCACTTTTATGAGTGCATGTAAACTGAGGGCTTGAAGTCAATGGTGGAAAACAAAATAATCCCAATCTTCTGTGCTTGGCTTCGTTCCTCTTTCAGAACAGACGCAGCTCCCTGCCTGTCACTGCACACGCCTCCACGCACTCGTGCTTTAATACCAGCACATTCAACTCTCCGAGCTGAAGCACTGCAAAGTTCTCTTTTGTTACTCAGACATCTTCCCACTCCTCAGCTTTCTTCCTTCTTGGGTGGCACGGACAAACACGTCGCTCTCTCGGCAATTAGGATTGTGCAATCTTGGGTTTTCATTGGCTGCTATTTTTTCACTTCTGCTCTAAAAAAGGTATTAGCCTTTTTTCCCACTGGGTAGCTTGGTTTATGTTTATGCATGAGTTTGTACATAGCCACATATGCTGAGCTAAAAAAGTTAACTCGATGGTTGTCACTCCCTAATTGAAGCGCAGCAAGTATCGCTAGAATTGGAATATCTGAAAACAGAATACATCTGAAATAAATGTGCATATGTAAAGAAGGACAATAAATGGATGCAGAAGGGCAATAGCTCTGCTGTTCCATCAACTTACTCAAAATGTCAAATTTCTTTTCTGTGACACAAATGTTGAAAACTTCTAACACTTTTTCTTAAGTCTTGAGGGGACAGAGTGGTGTATTTCCCACTCTGCAATAACCATGAACTATAAAATATTTATTGGCAAGGTGGAAAATCTTTCTTCAGTCCATTTCCTGACTCACTGGGAGTAAAATCAATGCTTAACCATCATAAAAATGCCAGCACTAAATTTACCAAAAAAAAAAAAAAAAAAAAAGTTGCCTTAAAGATACCAACCCAAAATGGTGAATTAGGAAAGAGGAAAGTTTTCACAACAACCATACACATGTTATGAAAACCACCTGACATGTACAAAGTTGAGGTTCAGTTCCAGATTTGAATTAGTATGAATTGTCTCTTTTTTTGCCAAATCCTGAAACTGTGCATACTAATTACTCTTTAGAATTAGTTCAGATCAATGGTATTTACTTACTAGGGTGTACAGCCACAGAAAAAGAATTCACGTAGTCCTGCTCTAGAAATATCTTACCCTGGGCAGTGCAACGGCCACCTGAACATTCAAGGACAAAGTCATTATCCCAAACGTGCTCAGTTCTGCAAAACAACTGCCTCTGTTTCTCTATCATTATGAGCAGAAATTCAGTCTTGAATGTGAGAAACCCTCCCTACTCCCATTTGATCTGTACCAATATTTTTCCACAGAAGCAGCTTTGCATTCATTAAATAACATATCCCTGTTAAAAACAAAAAAATTATGAAGAAAAAAATCATCTGTTCATTCTGTAGAAAGGGCAGAGAATCCTTGAAGTGCGGTTGTAAGGCAGATCTAACTTTTGAAAAAATGGTTATTTTTGTTCTATTTGCCTTGTATAAAATCCACAATATTTTTGATGCATAATACCAAATTATGTGTTTCATATCGTGGAGGAATCACTAGAGCTGTAAGGAGAAGCTAATTTGCAGCTACTATCTCTGTTACCAAGATCACTAACTCATGCCTGTATCCAAAGAGACATCATATGAAATAATCTTTATGGGTTCAATTTTATATTTGCCCAAGAACCACCAAAAAAAAAAAAAAAAATCTTTTGGGTCTGCTGTGTTCTGGAGCACAGAGCAGAGCTCCAGCAGGATGTGCTTTCCTGCTGTCCTCACCCATGATGGGTAAGCCAGCAGTTTTTCTCAGAGCCTACCCCAAAAATTAGTCCCCGCTCCAAGAACACCACTTGATCTCACCCCCTCCCCCCCATCCCTGTTCTCCTTACCCTTCTCTCCTTTTCTCTGTCATTTTATTTCTGAATCTTTAAATTATTTTATGGAAAAGAAGAAATTTCAAGGAAATGCTCTGAAAGTGTATTCCCACATGCAAGGCTTGTCATAACCCGGCCATCAACACAGGCTATGGTAAGAGATTTAAGTCAGCAAACATTCAGGAAAGGAGTGGAAAAACATCCAGACATCGCAGTGGTATTAAGGATGAAAGGAAAGGGTTGGAAACAGGTATCACGTACTGTTCTGGCCATGTTTTGCAGCAAACATGACAGCTGCCATGCTGTTTTGTGAGAGCTGTGCCCTTGTCGTGGAATGTTCTACATGCTCTGACTGCACCTCCAGGACTCAATCCCTCAGGGGAAGCTCATGCAGGAAATGCAATGCTGTTGATACTCATGATGCTTGAGTGTGAGACAGCAGTCTGTCTCAGCTGGGCATTTGATTCCCCAGGCTCAGATATTTCTGAGATGCTATCTTTACATCTCGTGCAGAAAGAAAAGAGTATGAATTTCTGTTGCTATGCAGATTAAAGGCAAAACACTTCCACTTTGGAGTGCATCAATCCAGATGGGGGCCTTGATAAATTAAATGCAGCAACTAAGAACATGCATTTAATGCAAGTAATAACTGTGTCACAGAGGGTAAATGACAGCTTGCTTGGAAGGCAAAAATAAATGTGGAGCTCTGTAGGGGATGTTTGTTTAAAGCATTGCTCTGTGCTGACTCTTTCAGGGCAATGTGGAAGAGGTTGAGGATAGCATAAAGCAAGTCAGGGGACTGTAATCTCCAAGACTGCAATCTCCAGGACTGCACCCTCTAGGAGAAGAAGGAGGAATGGCGAAGGGTATAAAGGAAACTTACATTTTTCTTGTCTCCATTTCTTCTCTTTTTCTTCCTGTTTCATGGAAGCGTAGCTGCTCAGTGTCACATTTGTATCGTGGCTGTCATCATGCAATAATATTTCCTGAAGGAGAAATGTCCTTTTTGAAATTCCAGGGATTTCAGTAGTCTGTGTTTCAATGATAAAACAGACAGCAAATTACCTTCAGTCTTTTCACCCAAAAACATGCCTGTCCTGTAAACAGAAACCCCAGACTGCTTGTGGATTTCATAAATTTAGAGCAAAAGTTGGGTTCTTCTGCTGGACTCATTACTTTTTTTTTTGTCAACTTCTTTTTTAAAGTATAAATCTTCCAGAAAAAAATTGACTTTTATATCAGATACTCAGCCATTTGTCAGTGTTTAGCAACCCACGTGAAAAGGCTGGAAGTGAGATTTGACTGTCAGACTGAAAAACTGTGCTACTGGAAGAGAGGGCACTTCATAGGTAAAATTTTGGTTTTATCTTGAGGGCTAGCTAAGTCAAGAATTTGTCATTAGGACACACTAGGAAAAATTAGAAATCTTATTCTGTGGTCAGGCATTAAAAAAAAAATAAAATCTCTCCCCTTGACAGCAGCCAACTCATCACAGAGTTTTCTTAGTGGAAGTATTTCTCCTGCCTTGGTCATTGTCACAGATATCCACATACTGCTTCTCTCATTTGAAATGAGAAATAGAAACCATTCCTTACCTGTAACCCCTCCAACTTCCTTGGCCAGCTGGAGAAGCAGGCTGGTGTTTTAGCAGCTCCCACATCAGGAACTTCTCCCACATTTTGCACTTGCTGGATGAGTTTTTTTGAGGAACAGGCATTAGAAATATGCAAAGTCATGTTTGAGGTGTTTCAGTGACTGTACATTTTTTGTTTGAGTAGGAATATTTACAGTGGAGAAAATAAAACCCTGAGGCTCTCGATACACTAACCACAAAAATTATTTCACACAAGAATGCCTGCTGTAGTAGGAATGCCTACTGCTAAATCTGGCCTGAATTACGGTACTTAAAATACTTGGGTTTTTCTTAAGCTGAAGCCATACAGGCCAAGAAAGTATGAAATAACAATTAATTCCTTTTCTGTGTGTCATCCATTGCTAACATATCAGCTCAACACCTTACTTCACTATGCATGAAGTGAAATATCTCTCCATACATTTTGGTGTCATCACATTCTATTTTATTGCTGGCAGATTTGTACTGTACCACAATAAAATCAATAAATGCAACAACAAAATAATGCATCACCATCTGTGTGTTCAAAACAATTTTATAGTAGATTTACTGCCTAGATCCTTGGTTGAGGAATTCTGCTGAAATATCCAACCATAACGTAAGTGTACTATTATTACACATGACAATTTCAGGCATATATTATATATCAATTACATACTATATATGATAGATTAATCATGAGTTATAAATTATATAGGTAGATACATACTTCAGTCTTTACTATTTATATGAAGACAGAAAGATTTTTTTTTCATATTTTCAAGGTTCAAGAAATTACTCTATTGATGACCTAGGTTTTGTCTGTCTGTTCAACAAACAGACCTTACCCATGAAGAAAAACTTATACACATGACCAAGAAGGTAAAACATTTTAAATTAATTTTAATCTTAATATCCTTAGACTTACGATCAATATATCAATTAAAATTACCTAAAATATTATTTTCTCTTACTGTACCCTCCAAAGATTACCAGAAATTACTTTAACACCTAACAGGAAGAACACTAATATAATTTTAATATAAAGTTATTACCAATTTGTTTGTGATTTTGTCAGGTTTTAAGAAGTTATTGCAGTCAATTTTCTATTTGAGATGGCTACTCAGGATAAAATTGTCTTATCTTTTGAGGGGGCTGTTGCATTAACTGGAATCATTGAGCTAGTTACAATAACTTCTGGGGCATTCTTTCTTTTATCCTAGATGATTTCCTTATTTTAAGGAGAAAAAAACTCCCTTTGGGTATTAAACTGCATTTGTTTTAAGGTAAATGTGTTTATGAAGAAAATAAAAGACATTTTCTAGCCTGTATGGTGTGATAACAATATTTTGTGTGTTGTGTTTTGAAATACATGTAAAAGTACAGATCATGTTAATTTTTATGAATATTTTACATGGAATCTTTAAATGAAAATGGTAAATGGTATAAATAATAGCATGCCATCCTAAAAGCCTTTTATGAAAAGAGAAAGATATGCATCACTAAGATTATCTTTTGCAAAACTAATAAAAAAATTTTTTTTTCTTACTATATTTATTCAGTAGTTCTGTTTCAAGTAAAAGTACGTGTTCAAATTCAAGCAGATTTTAGTATGGATAATTCAGAGAAACATAATATTCAGACAATATGCTAACAAAAGCTATAAACATTACTGTAAAATCAGGGTGTTTTTTTAGCCTATATTTCAAGAAAAAAAAATTATTTTAAAACAATTATATCAACCATTATATTTCAGAGTATGTATTATACAAAGGGATTGTAAAGCATCTACTTATTTAACATTAAATGATTATTTTATCTTTGGAAGATATTTAGGTTATTGCAAACTCATGTTCTTTCTTAATGGTGGAAAAAATGCAAATACTTAAACATTCAAAGCATAAACCTCTCAAGTGGTACACTTTGAAACATTTTGTATGTAAATTCAGATAACTGGTAATAACATCTTAATATTGGTGCTATGCAAACAATAAAATATTTTATATTCCAGTATGTAGGACAGTGGCTGCATTACTACTGGTTATGAGTTTAAAGAAGCCATTTGAGTATAAAGTATTTATCTTAATTATGAAGTTAATTAGGTATTTAGAAAAGTGTAAGTAGCTTAGTGCAAAAGCAAAAAGAACAGAAGACAATGATCTAAAAAGTATTAAGGAAAAGAAGGGCTTCCTGAATGACTCTGTACAGTTTATAACTTGTTTTCTAAATTAAGTTCAAAATGTCAATCTTCAGATCAGGTAAACTTCTGAAATTAATAAAACTTTCTTGAGTTCTGAAAAATACTAAAGAGTTTCCTCATGAAGTGTGCCTAACAAGGTCATAAAACAAACTGTAAATATTAGAGATGTTCCTGCTTTTCCATCCCCAAAAAGAAAAGGAATAATGATGGTTTGCCCATTCACGAGCTAAGGATGCTTCTAATACCATACCCTACACTTTAATTTTATTGCATTTTCCATTTCCCTTTTTTTTTAATAGTTTTCTCCTTTGAAATGCAATCTGAATCAATTTCTTAGTGACCCTTCGCAGCTGTGTATTAAATAAGTGATTCTGGTTTTATTTATTTCATTTTAATAGGTCTAAAATGGTAATTTTTGTTGAGTTTGGTGAGGGGAGAGGAGCATTACTGGTTTTTTGGACTAAAGCAGTACCATTTTATGCAAAAATCAATATCCTTCCCACCTAATAATCCTAGCATTGTACAGAATAAGAGAATCTCAAGGGCTCAGTGGCAATTACCTCCAAAATCTGATCCAAACATTTCTAAGAATTTTATTAAGAATAACCAAAGTTATGCAATAGCAAATTACAAATATTGCAGAAAAACACCACTTGCATAAGTCATCACATGAGGTCAATATTCACAAAATTAAAATGCCTCTAATGTTCAGCATTAGCTTTGATGAAATTAGTTTCAGATTTCACTTCTCGCCAGTAATAAAATCACCTGGACTACTACATCCACCAGTGAAACAAAAATTACTAAAGCATAGCTAAAGAAAAGGAATGTCTTTTATTCTTTTCATATAACTAATTCAATAGAAAATTTAATTTCTGTTGTGATTAGAAATTGAAGACAATAATTGTGTCTTATGGTACAGTGTCAAATTACAAATCTTCAAGTAAAGTTATGCTGGCAAGGAGGCACTAATTAATTTTGGTAAACAGAGAGAAATAGTTGAACTTAATTACATTTCAAGGCTATTTTCTACTCCGTAATTGTTTGTTACAAGAATACACCTTTAATGACTTCTTTTAATTAACTGGTCTAAATACTTTATTTGGTTACATGGACTTGATAAGATGGGTTGCTAGTCCAGCTATACATTTTCTAGGCTATTCATTATAAATTGAAGAGAATTCTCCAACCATTAAACAAAGCTCTTTAGCCCATGAATAACTTGCACTAAATTGTCTGAGGCATAAGAAGACAGGATGCATTGATTTCAGAGAAAAATTTTCTCTAAATTTAATTTACTTACAAAGGAGATACTTGACTCAATGTATTCTTGCCTTTAAAGATGATATATCCATGTTGATAAAGAAACATGCAGTTAGGCAAAGGAACCAGCATTTATTCCTGGTGTTCCCTATTGCTCTCATTTTTCCTGCTTTTATTGGAAGTCATTACAGCTATTTTGCTTGTCTTCAATCAGATTGTTCCCTAAGACACCAAGCATTAATCTAATGTGAGTAAAATACTGAGAGCCATCCTTTGTGTGACTAAAGGATGCTACTGCTGAGCTTTGCCCTGTGTATTTCCTGATTTTTTAGGACCATGCATATCAGTAATGTCAGAGCACATCTTTTGGACAAAAACCTGCCTGTAATGGATTTGACAATGTATTCACAACCTCTTTGCAACTTAATACTCTTATTTTTTTTCCTGCTGCAACACAAAACATGAATAAGCCAATATTTTGTTCAGTTCTCAAAGAGGAATCTTTCAAACATGTTCAGGGAATTTCATATCTCTTGCAGGGGGCAGAATTGGTGTTGGAAAAGAGCAATGTGTTTGCAGCTACTGTAGACATCATTCAAGGAAGAGTTCAATGAGCTCTTTCTAAATTGAAGAAGAGTCAGATCTAAACTCTTAGAAACAGGATTATATTGTGCTCTGCTGCCACAGTTCATCCAGGAGGATCCTATAGGAGGCAGTTTTTGACAGGGATGCTGATTTTTGGTAGCAAAATGGTTTCACTGTACCTTCACTAACTTTTTCCTGATCAGAATATGTAAAATCTCTTGTTCTCAACAAACTGGGTGTTGTGGTGGTGAACTGGATTAGTATTTCTAACTACAGTTTACTTTCAGAAAAGTGAATAGTCGGAATTTTCCTTTGCTTATTATATTATGTCCCAATATAGCTAATGCTGAACAAGGCTCAAGGACTTGGTCTTTTGGAAAGAATAAGGTCTTCAGCTCCTTCATTAGGGTAAAAGAACATGGCTTGCTGATTCCAAAATGGTAAAATTAACTTTGTAAATGTCATTTGCACTGGGTCTGGGTCACCCCATCCTGGGGCTCTTATCCCAAATATTTCTCCTATCTGTTCCAATACCTAACTTTTCTTGATCCTAAGTTTCTTCACAGGTCAGACTGTACTCGTTATACTGCAAAGTATATATTACCAAAAAATACCCCAAAAACCCACAGAAGAAAAACCCAAAAAACCCAAACAAAAACCCCCAAACAAACAAAAACCCAAACATAAAACCACCCCATATATGTACAACCCAGTTTCCAATGCTTTTTTGCCACTCTGATGAAAAATACAAGGAGTTACTGACAGTGATACTATAAATTTATTAAAAAACAAGTTTAATTTCCTGTCTTTCAAAGGTTGCTAAATTTAGTGTTTATTACATGCAAAATCTCCCATGCAAAAACAAATGAACTCCAAAATTCAAATCGCCTGGTATTAAATAATTACTTTTTAAGGGCTTGCCCACCACACCAGATAAGGACACAAAAATGAGGAAAATTCTTGATCCGAAAACTTTATTTTAATTTTTTTCTCTTGCATATGAGAGATCCTAGAGAACAGTTATGCAAAATATATGCTTGTAAGTAAAAGAATTTGGTTTTCACATTTTTTAAGTTGTGTCCATGCTTGAAATGCCATATCCCAAAATTTTTGCCTTAATTAGGAAAAAAGCAGAAGAGAGAACACAGACATTTGTTATAACTACGTTGGGACAAGTTAAAAATGTGTTGCAACCAGTGGTGATGATCATACCTTAAAATTCTATCCTACTGCATTGTAACTCAGCACAAACGTGAGAAATTCACTACATGTGTAAACTGGAATGATTTTCAAAACGATATTTCATTCTTTAATATTAAAGTGAATTTTATCATTGTAGGAGGTATTCTATGTCACTTTAAAGCTCTAACTGACAAATATTAAAAAGTAGCAAGTAAAAATAGCAAGCAAGCAGGAGATGGCAAAATATTTTCACAAAGTACTGTTTAAAGATCTGAAAGTTCAAAAGCAAAACAAAAGTGGTACTGAAAATAGCTAAGAGTAAATAGACATAAGGTAAATTTAAAAATAAAACCTAAGGTAAATAAATAAAATCAGCTTAGTTTTGTGATAAAGACTCAAAAATAAAACCAATAGTAAATAAAGTAAAAAACCTTATGTTGGAAAAAGGCAGAGAGGAAAAAAAGTCATCTTTAGAAAACATTTTTGAACAAAAAAGTTGTTAGAAAAATATAACAAAATGTGGAAAAAATCAGCATTACTTTTAAAATAACAAATGTTGAACTGCTTTTTTTAAAAAAAATAAAAGTATGTTTAATTGATAACACAATCTAGAGAAAAACCCATCTTTTTGCAGTCATTCATGCTTTTATGCCAGTTGTCATCTTAATCATCCCTGTGAAGAAATCTTTCATCCTCTGCTTGCAAAGAAGTGTTCCCAGATTTCTAATAATCTATCCCAAAACTGTATTTTTGAAGTAGAGAAAATGGAAACTACTACAACATCACATCTACCAACCAAGAGTGCATGATAGAATTCCAACACTTATTTTCTATGCTGTTTTTTTAAACATTCTGATGTTCTCCTATATTTATGTGATAGCATCACCATATATCAAGGAAAGGTTTTTACTGAAGTAAATGCAATCATTTGCTTATCTGTTTGCCTTTTTTTCCCCTAAGCTATTTTTCTATTTTTCATGCTTGTATCAAAATCCAATTAACAATTATTTTTAGTTAACATTTCAGTTACATTTGTCAGTGATTCTTCTAACAGTCCACAAAATTTCTTCTAATTTCACTTATCTAAATTTTTATCACATTTTCTAGTCCTTATATTATAGATCTTGTAAAATTTATTCAATGACATCAAGCTTTAAATACTGGGCAATTTTCTGTCATCATGCCATATTTAAAAAAAAACAAAACCACACACACAAAACCCCCCAACAAAACCAATCCACTTTTTTTATTGCTTCAATTACTGCAATGCTTTATGTATTTAGTTTCTTTAGTCTTAAACATCAGTCAACTCTTATTTTAAAAATACAGGCCCAATTTCCCACCTACATAATTTATCACCTATTTTAATGTCACAGTGATATATTCACAATAGGAACGTTAAAAACAGCCTTTGGAGGATAAGAATTTAAGTTTCCATGATGGTTTTTTGTGGAGGATTTTGCCAGAGTTTTTCATCCATGTGAATTACTGTTAATACCTTTGAATAAACCAATTAACTTTTTTTGTTGATGTAATCACACTATTCTGGTACGTTGAGGGCACCTCTTCACTTTTAGATACAAACACATTCATTCCAACAAAATTGCCCTGGATCAAATTAAAGAAACTTTCCTTTTTCTAGTAAGTAATTCTATGCTTTGGTTAGGACTAAATAGCCTGAAGTTACCCAAGCACCAAGCATGGCAATTAATTAGAAATATTGATTATATAGCCAATTTCTTTAGATACAAGAGCAATCTTTTATGCTGATATAAAATTTTGAGAAATCTTTTGAAAAAGTTGGTTGAAACATCATGTCTTGCACGGCCAAGACTTATCTGTGTGAGCTCTGTGCCATGCATAACATGCACACACCTGGGGGGAAAACAGGAGTTTTCATGGTATGGAATAAGAGCTTTACAGTCTCCATTTGTGTTTACATAAGGCAAGCATTTTGACTGCTCTTATGGTTTTGTCTAACTGTTCCAAAAACACCTTATTCCCTTGGATACAGTCAGATGGACAATTCCTGACCCAGACCGAGGACACTTGGCTTGCCAGTTTCACTAACAGCTGTCACTGCAAAAATGTGTATCATCCAGAAATCTGCAGCAAGATATTTTGAAAATAAAGAAAATAAACCGAACATATGAAATATTTTCTCCTGGTTTACTATCTTGTCAGCAGGCTCTGAAGCCTCATATTCTCATAGCACTGGAAGGGGCACAACTGCATGGTCAGGGGTGAGGAGTGAGGAGCAGAATCCCTCCTTCCAGCAGCTGTTAGCCACCATTTTAGCTGGTGACATCAAACAGCACCATAAATTAATTCCAGTAATGAATCATTTTGCCTTTCAGATTGATTTTCTATCGCTTCCATCTGGAAAACCTTTTATTTTATGCAAAACAGGTGTTAAACACTACCAAATGTAATCATACTGTTACACTCACTATGAAATGCAATAAGCACCTAGACAGGATGCAAGGAAGTGGAGATTTAAATTCATTTAAATATATGTGAACAGAACTTATCCTGCTTTCATGACTGCAGCTCATCCATCCAAAACACCAAACTCTCTCAAATGTGCCAAAGTTGTTTTTTTTTACTCATGTGAAAAGCTCTTTTAAAATAAAGCTCTCCTTTAAAAATGCAAGCAGTTCTTAAATATTTACTGCAACATACTGTCATATTTAGGAGCCCAGGGTTTTTCTACTCTTATCTGACTCTTGATAGTGACTATTGCTTCAGTACTGCCTTGCTGCAATTATTGTGGATGACAACCGTGTAAGGATTGTTTAGACTGACGGCATTGCACTGGACATGTCCATTGCTTTGATTTGCTACCTTGGAAGAAAAAGGGACATACATTGCTTTCTGGGTGAAATTAAAAACTATTGCACTAACTTTTTCATTAACATTGTGACCTCATTTGTTGCATCCAACTGCAGAACTGTTTTGCCTCATATTTCCTCCAACAGTTATATTCCATAAAAGAGAAGTGAAATAAATATGAGCCAAAAAAGGAAAAAAAAAAAAAAGTAGAGGAATTAAATGCTAGCAAGGAATAGCTCAATGTTTGTGTTAAAAATGCTTAAATACTTAAGGCTTAGAAAAATTTTGTTACGTTTTCTGTTGATATTTTCTGGTAAAATGATCTTTTTCCTCTAAAACTGAATTTTTCTCAATTCAGTGAGCTGAAAACTGACTGCTGCAGCTTATATAACTAGGCAGGTCCTACATTCATAGCCAAAGAACTTTAAGTTCTTGCTTTGATAACACCAGAATTCAGTTAGGACACACTATTGAGCCTTTGACTCTCTAATACATTTTTCCAAATAATTTCTTTGAATATGCTTTGCTATGTTCCTATTTGATTTATTTTCTTTACTTGATTTCGATATATTTGTAAACTCATATAGCACAAATATGTCCTGCAATACAACATGAAAAGGAAATAGGGCAATACATATTAAAGAATGTTCTTTTCTAATTTATACCAGAAGTTCCATATTTAAGTGTTCCATTCCAAATAACTATTGTACAGGCAATGTGGCTGATTGACATTGCTAAAATAAAAATAATATTTTAAGAGAAAAAAGCCAAAGCAAACAAAAAAACAACCCACAGCAAAACAAGCAAGACCCTATAGACATTATTCAGTGCAATATTGTGATTAGCAAATATATTTGAAAAAGAAAATCATGGTTTTGATTATCTGTAATTTGAAAATTAAATATTATGTGGAAGTTGTGAAATACAAATTTGTATACATTGTTATCTCAGCTCTGACTGTAATTTGGCATCCAAAACAGATTAAAATTGGATTGATCTGTAATAAAAAGTCATAATTCCATACTGTGCTCACTTCAGGGTCTGCTCTTCTGCCATGTAAGTTTTGTTTGTCAGTTCCATACAAATATTCTGGGCTTTAGGGTGTAGTTAAAGATGATAGAGTGATGAAGAGGGACCTGTAGACTTAGAACCATAAGGCATGGAAATTCCAGGAATTATACACATGAATTGGCATCTCTAATTAAACATAAAGAATGAGAGGAAACTGCTGGACGCAAGCACGAAGTTTGATCTGTGAGAGACGTTCGATTCTGCTCTGAGAGAACCATTAGGAAATTCTGTAACAGCCCTCTTCTGCCACCACTTCATGAGAGAGAAGCTGCTCTTGCTGCCATGTTCCCCCATGCACAGCCACAACCACCAATTCCATGCAGACATTTAGATCTACAAGGCAGAGATGTAGCATACAACAAATTTACTCCGAGGACACATTTAGCCCTTGTTTTCAGAAACTCCCCAAGCAAACACAATGTTATTTTCAGTATATTGTCAAACACTGATACGAAGTTTGTTGATTTTTATGTTCCATGCAGCATAAAGGGTGTTTCTCAAAAGAGACTTGCCTCTCTGGTAGTTGAGCTGTTATCTGTCATAACAAGGCTGAAATACAAGTCTGGATATGACACTTTTCCCCAGCATTGCACAAAACACACTCAAGGTTCATACATACCCATCTGTGGCTGATTCCAGACCAGATGCCCTGATTCTTCTTGGATATAGTACTATAGTTTTTCCCACATGTAATTGCATGGAAGCTCATTACACAGCAGTAAATGGAAACAGCAGTAGGAATTAGATCTAATCCTAGTACAACCACTGAAACGTAAAATGCATTTCTACTTCTGTAACATTTTCTAAAAACACAGACACATCTGAGAATAGAACTAAACTGCAAAAAAAAAAAAAAAAACCAAAAAAAACCAGGAAAAGAGATCGAGTTAATCCTCAGTTATCTTTTTATAACTGTTAGGAGAAATGATTTTCCAGAACATCCATACAAGATAGGTGTGAAAGAACACGATACATTTCTAAAGTCTTATGGACTACAACATTTTATGGCAGATATATTGTACCTAACAGCACTTATTTTGGACCGTGAATTAGTTTGTATGGTGAATCTAGTCAAGAAAGTGTATTAATTTTAATGCATGAAAGAAAACTCAGACTATTTACATTTTGGGAAACTATAATCTACAAAACAAGTGTTTTGAATGTGGGTTAAATTTAAAAGGGGATCACTATTTTAACACAATTTTAAAACTTAAAAAATTACAAGAAAAAATGGTTGGCAAAAAGTATGATCTAATACTCTTTTTAAATGCATAAACACTTGAATGATGAATAGACTTAATCCAGCAATTTTATCTTCATAAATAGTGGTGGTGAAGGTGACAATGGAAGATTACATCCATCTGCACCTGCCTAGATTTTAAAATGGACATTTAAAACATGGAGTGTGTTTCACACAAATGACTAGAGAAAAAAATGCCTTGCATACAGTACAAAGCTTTATACTTTTTGCGAAATAAAACAGTGATGACAACTTTGAAGGACTTGGGACTGGTCATTAATACTTACTGAGGAAAAATTATGGATAACCATGAGCTTTTTACTCCAGTAAAGAGTCATGCCAAGAAGCTGTGGATATTAGGGTTAGGCACATATAACTGATGTTGAAATAGTTATTCACCAGAACAAGCTGCTCTGCAATATTGTGGATTTTCCCTGTTGGGATGACTTCCAGTCAAGTTTAGAAGTCCTTCTAGAAAACCTGGGTTTGCTGTGTACAAATTATTGAACCTAATATTGTGTTAATTACATAAAACCAGATGGCTTTATCCTACAGTCACACTAATCATCTAATAAATCTATATATCCCTCATTTTTATGAGTTCAAACCAGAAAGAACAAAATGACCAAAGAATGCTGTAGGAGGGAATATTTTCATTGACACTGAGAAAGAAGCGCTATCTGGTTAATTAAAATTATTAAAACTCTTTCTTTGGCTAATTGCTTTCCCTGTAAAGGATGCAATAAGACACAATTAGTGCAACTGTTGAGTTACATTTCCAGTTTAAATTTATCTTCATTTGATTTAGACAAACTAATGCAGGTAAAAGATATTAAAACTCTAGAACTGCTATCTCCCTAGCTCTGTATGACATATGAAATAATATTTTATAGCAGCTTGCTCCAACAGGTCTAATCCAGCTCTATGCAGTTGTTTCAGGCAGACTATACACTTCTCACAGACCAAAATAACTGATGTTGTCAAAATTGCCACCTTCTAAATCAGTATTTCTCATTCTGCATTCTAACACTTAAAGAATTAGAGATTGCAACTATTGTTTCTTTTAATAAAAGGGATATAACAACTGATGAAAAAAGAATATTTCAGTTCTCTAGTAAAAGTGTGATTGCTACAATCTCCTCTGACAGCATCTATCATTATTCTGCTAAACCCCTGCATGATTTACGTGGAGTTTCTATCATTAAACTTGCCACTGGCTTCATTTCTAATCCTATATCTTTTGCCAGTCACCAAAATTTAAATTGATCAGCTAGATGATCCTCTTTTTTATGGGAGCAGGATAGGAAGGTTAATGACACATGGAGTTTTATTCTCTCAGGTACGGGGCCAGGTACCGAGCCTGAATTCTGAAAGCTCATAAGCCCATGCTTGAATCCACTTCTATGCAGAACATTAAGCAAATACTTTAAGAGTTGTTCCAGTTGGGAGTGTTCTCATGTGTCAGTGCCCAGGCCATTTATTTTACAGGGAAGGGTGTTATCTACAAGGAAAAATCTTAGATATGTCATGTTAACTCACAAATACAGTAAGTCTGGAAAGAAGCCTCCCAGTGCTCTGCAAGCAACAACCTAAAGGTAAAGAACTCCTAAAAAGTAAAGAATCTCAAATTAGACATTTTTATTGATGCTATCAGAAAGGTCCTATGCTACCAAATTATTTATTTGAATGTGTATAAGCAGGATTTTTTTTAGTTGAATTATATACCTAGAGTTTAAATTGAAATCTTTAGTTAAAGGACTAGCAAAATACATTGTAACAGCCCTTCTCTCTTAGGCTGGATGTTCTGCCAAAAGTCACAGTGAATTTCAACAAGGTTAATTAAGGCTAAATTCAGAAACTCCTCTGATCCCCAGGACATAACTTGCAACTCTACTTATTATTTTTTTTTCAAATAAAAATACCACTTCTCTGTGCTCACAGTTTGTGGAGCAGACTTTTAGGATACCCCACATCAGGGTCACACTGAAGAAAAAGAGTTGTTTTCTAGACACTACTTACTGTGGAAATTTTACAAAGTAATACACAATATTACTACAGTTATGTAAGTGTAGAATCAGTACTTTGTTCTACAGTTAGCAGAATAAGCACTTGTTAATTTTTTTCCCCAATTAATATCAGATGACTACTAAAACAGGTTGAATTTCAACTTTATTATGTTATTCTCTTAGGCACTGGGCTTTAACAGTACAGCCCACAGAGCTAGAAGATATAACATTTTAGAATTATATCTGTTTAAAGTTTTTTTTTAACTGAATAGTATCTCTTAAGTAGAATAAATAATTTATTATGTGTTTGCAATCCAATAAAGATACTTGAAAACTGTATTCTTTAATATTTATCAAGACTAGATTCATAGGGACTCTGAGCCTTTTCTGAGTTTTTGGGAAAGATATAAAGGTTTTAAAAAAATTTATATAAAGGTCTGGATTTCATCTACATTGTAATTATTAACCCCTAATCCTTACAATTTTGTTAATATTAGTCAAAGACACTTGTTTTTCACTTTTTAATTAATTGATATTCCCTGACACCTTTATCCTAGTTATCCTACAATACTTGTTCTCCATTTTAGAGGCCAGATATGGTCTTCTCTAATCTCCAGAAGCAGTGATTCAAAATGATTCAGGTTTTTTCATAGCACCTCTGTTCTTTTGATTAGCCTCATGGGAGGATTTGGGCTTTGCCCTTCCTACAACCTGCAGGTCTAATGAGGAAAAAAATCTCTTGTATGACTGTATAAACACTCAATTCAGAAGAAATTTGACATGCATGCTCTAATTCCCCTGTTCAGGGCCTTGTTCTTTAATAAACTATCTGATTTCAATGTTTTCTGACTTGATAGGTGCACAAGTGCCCTCCTGGTCAAAGATATTTGCCTGATCTGGCACAATAGGGGGCTGATAGGCTGTCCATATCTGAAGTTCCTGATGATTAATTAATGAATTAATTATCTGTCATCATTAATTTCCCTGAGGGCCAGAGTTAGAATCAGACTTTTTACGTGGTGCTTTTCTTAATCTTGTTACTCTACTCAAGAAAATGAAGAATAATAACTTTGATAACATATAAGAACTGCAAGAACAATTCCAGTTTTCAGTGTCTGAATTCATTGAATGCATGGGTGTAAGTTTGTGCAGCAGTTATATTAGAAATGCCTGTGTAGGAATCCTGTTGTTACTTAACACCCACGTACCTTGTAAACAAATATCAGGGTTTGTGTTGTCTTCTGCACACTGTTCAGAAAATTTACCCTGCATCCTCCACTTTACCCTTTAAAAATTTAATCAAGCATCTGTCATTTCATATTCTTCTCAAAACCCTCCATTTTGCTGCAGAGTCCAGATTAGTCCATGATTATTAGGAGGAACAAGCATAGCTCCAGCTTAGTTTGCCTCAACAAGAATAATCTCTCAGCTAACATTTGAAAATACAATAAATGCACCATGTGTTCACATATATGTTTAAGGGGGTAGGTGAAAAGGAGAGAAGAGATAAAAAAAAAAAAAAGATGATGCAGCCAGCATCATCAGAACCTGGATTAATTTTTTCTCCCTAGTGGGAAAGTCTGGATAGGTTTAATCATATGACTAAACATTACCTAGATGAGTGATCTGAAGTTGTTATCTTGCATAATCTAGAGGCTTTTCATGCCTCCCTTCCAAAATGCTCTCCCCACATTTTCACATGGCAAGCATGCCTGGGTTCACATGGCTGCACAGCCTCCCATTCCTATCACACTGGATATAGCCATGAGTCCTCTCCATGCAAATTTCCAGTGTTCTTAAAACCAAAGTCATGTAAGAAAGGGCCTCCACTTCTTGACACACTGTGGAGAGGATGTGGGAAAATTATCTGCTGAAAACCATGATGGTAATTTAGAAGTCAATGAGACTGAAGTAGAAGCAGCTGTACTACTATGGTGGGTGACAGGATCCAGAGAGATGAGCAAACACCTGCTACCCACCTCGCAAGATATTGTTAGACTTAATTATTCAGTGTTGAAAAGCACTTTAAAATCTACTGAAAAAAGGGCAAGTATTATTAATTTTTATTGTAATTACCATAATTATCTCTATTATTGTTATGCAAAATGCACTGTGTGAGAAGGCACAAGATTACAACAAGTGCTTTTCAGAGAAGATACAAAATATTGGTTTCAAAATTCCCTAAATTATAGCCATGTCTACACTGTCAATTTGGCAAATGTCTCATTTTAGTCTTTGGTCCCACTTCTCTGATACTCTCATGCATGACAGTTTGCTCCTGGGCTGGTGTTTGAAGCAAATCTTGTGAGAACACGATGCCAGCCACATCAACTCAAACCTCAGATAAGCTCATTAATGACAGGGGTCTGGAGCAGCTTGGCATACACGACCAGAGCAGGACCACGGGGACCAGGACAAGAAAGCTTTTGTGGCAAATGCTCAGCTTTCTTCACGTCTGACTGAGGACAGAGAACCAGGAGGGCAGGGGAGGGGGTACTGATTGTGTTTGGGGGCAGACAAGGTATGACAGGGAGCAGGTTAAAACAAGCAGGGCACAGGTGACACAAGGTGACAACAGCTTCTGTACCTGGCAGCCTCCCATCACCAGCTTACCTCACTCCAGCTCCAGAAAAAAGGTCTGCATGACAGAAAGCTGCATCACAGCTCTGGCCAGGAACAGAAAGTGAGACTGATAAACTACAACTGCACACATTTATGAACATTGAGAACAGACAAACATCTACAAATAGTGCAAAAC
Source organism: Corvus brachyrhynchos (assembly GCF_000691975.1). Taxonomy (NCBI): domain Eukaryota; kingdom Metazoa; phylum Chordata; class Aves; order Passeriformes; family Corvidae; genus Corvus; species Corvus brachyrhynchos. Next base: position 3,773,562 of record NW_008237447.1, on the reverse strand, counting down.
CATAAGCTGCCAGACATCCCCTCTGCACAGGTCAGAGAACAAGTGCTACTTTCACAGTGACACTGCTACTCAGATGGGAAAAAAAAGCCCAAACCATTCACTGAAGTTTGAAAAAAAGGACTACAGCTGCCTGAGACTGAGCTCACTGGTTTTACAGAGCACCGTGGTGTTAGAGAAACAGTCACAACCCTAACATCTGCCTCCCATGTCCTTCACTCTCTCTCCCTACTTTTTCCCTGGTGATATATCATCCACTACAAACAAGGCTAAGCAAAGTATCACTTTCTAGCATCTCCTCTCTGTCCCCCCACCTCATAAACAACTCATTGAGGTTCAGGTGCATCTCTGTGGCTATCCCACTCTGTGGGCTTTTCCTCTCAGAGTTTAGAATGGTTGATACACAGTCACAGAAGAATCTCTGATTTGTCAAAATGATGCACCCAAGCATTGAATACCAGGGCAGCCAGTTATTCCATTCATGACTCCTCCATGGCACTCTCTTACTTCTTGCTTGATACAAAGGGAGAGTAGGGTATTTGAGCTCTTCATAGGGGATGTCACATGGGAATGTAAATCCCATTCATGGCCACAGTTCTCCAAAGCTCTGAAAGGCATCAGGAGAAATTGCCGGTGAATTCTACTCACAGGTCAGGCAGTCTGGTGGAGCTTTCCAGACCTCTACTCTGGTCACACCTGTGGAGAAATGATTTCACAGTAGCCCCAGCTGCCATTAGGGCCTAAGATAAGGATGCATTCAAGCTTGATTGTGATGCTGATCCTGACACTGTGTTAAATAGGGTCCTCTACATATAAAAGGTGGACACACAACCTCATTCTCCCTAGGGTTTATGACCCAGGGTCTTGTAAACAGGAGTCCCTCCCATTTTGGAAGGCCTCCAGAGCAGAGGAGGAAGGAGCACACCCAGTGATGTGGTCAAGATGATACCCTGGCCACTTGAACAACCACAGCAGCAAATACATCAGTAGAGAGGCAGCACAAAGTAAGGTGAAAACACGGGACTCTAAATGAAACAGGTCTGGGATGGGTACTGATTTATCTTATAGAGCCTGACAGTACAGAGTGGGAGGAGGAAGAGCATGTCCAACACGATGTGCCTGTTATCCCACACAGGAGCACCCCTAGTGAGCTGCAAAGGGCTGTGGAGCAGCTGCTGAGCCAGCCAGGATTAAGGAGAGGAGGCAAGGCCTGCCTGTCAGAGGATTTGTCTTGAGCAGTGTGAATACAAGCTGTTTCATATCTATCACTACAGCAAGGGAAAACTCTCCTGTATAAATCCAATCACTATGGCCTAAATCTCCTTAAATATCACTGTTTTTCTCCTTTTCTAATGCCTTTGTTCTCTCAGATTTTAATATTATTTGATAAAGTTATCAAATAATCAAACCTTTCCAACTGGCTAGAAAATTATAACCTCATGACTCGTGCATATAATTTTCTAGCAATAATAAATGAGAGTGTTTCAGAAAAAGATTTTATTCTTTTCTAAAAAGGAGTCAAAAATACCTCTTTGCAGAAGTCTGTTACTGGGCTAGTAAATGAACAGCAACATATATATGCACAATATATATGTATTTACTGTGGGAGGATCTACCACAGATCCATCAATCAAAATGTTAAGTACCCACTGTACCTAAATGGAGTGATTGTTAAAGCCTACCTGTCATCTTCTGCCCCAACTGAATGAGAATAACAGATCCATCTAGGAAATTCCCCAAATTATTATATTTTTAAATGTACTTTATTGGCTTTCATTACATGTGAAATTCCCAAATCTCTGCTTATATGAACCATTACAGTTTAACTATTATTTAAAATTAAGGCAAGCCAAATATATAAAATTTTTTTGGTTATTCTTCAAAGCAAATATCTAGACAGGTTTACTAGCAGGCTAGTCCTTGCCAGCTAAGACTAATTTTTACTAGCAGGCTTCCCACACTAACTCATTCCCTTAGGGCCTATGATCATCAAAATGTCAGTATTCCAGGGTCTCTCAGTGGGATTGGCTCCTTGATTTTTTTCCTCCTGTCCAAAGACTTAGATAGAAGTCAAACCATGGCATAATATTTAGGCCTGAAAAACACAGATTCAAAATTCACTGTTGGAGTAAGCTGAGAACACACACAGAAACACATTACTGTCATCCTACCAAGTCATTCGGGGTCTTAGGTCTGCCTGTAACAACACAGAGCACACTGGGCTCCATGTATGAGCTTTCACTTGGACACTTTGGGGCATGAAAAGCAGCACAAGCCAATCTAACTATTATTTTCTAACTGGAAATGGAAAATGCCCTTTAGCATCTGTAGAGTTGAAATAAGGAAATACACCTTCTTTAATAAAACACCCAGGGAATCTGAACTATCCAGTCCTGATGTGGTGATAAGTGAATCTTTTCCATATTCCATATCTAGACAGAGCTACCAAGAAAAGACATCTGTGGCTGAACTTGGTCAGATTAAAGGTCCATGTAGTCTAGGGTACTGTCTCTGGAAATGACTAATAGCGATGACTTAACCAATAAAGATTGTTTAAATAGAGAATAAAAACAGGATAGAGTGATATTTCCTACATTGGCAGCCTCTCACCCCAATTACCAGAGGCAAGGATTTTTCCGGCCTGGAAGAATATCTTCACCATGTGATTGAATTTAGAAAAAGTATTTTATTCCGTTAGTTAATTTCATCATTTTTAAAGTGCACTTTTACCTATATGACATTCTGGGGCAAAGAGTTCTGAGATTAATTTTTACATTACGCTAAAAAATTTCTCAATTCTGTTTTAATAAAATTATAAAAATTACAAAGAATTACTTTTTCCTCAAGACTTGGATTCAAGTAAGAATGTCAAAGCAGAGAGTGTAGTATATAATGGAATAGTTCAAAACTACCTACCAGAACTTCTCAAGACCTTTCAGTTACAAATACATACCAACAAACTACTTCTAGTGTCTCTTTGGGTCATGATTCTCAGAGCAGTCTAAACTTATGTATATCCTTTACTGTGACAGACACTTTTGAAACATAAAGGTGGGAGGTTTTGGCCTTAAAACAATAAAGAACACTTAAGATTACCTTTTCTTTTAATGTACCCATGTAAACAATCTGATTTTGCAAACAGCTATTTCAACTCTGAGGTTACCATAGCTGCATATTAATTTAGCAAATTATATATATATACAAATACTAGTGGGATTTTTTCATATCATAATGACATATTATAAACAGGCTGAACTTTGCTAACACATTAAAACAACTATCATTGGTTGACAATTAAGAGGTTTTGACCAAAAAAAGTTCCAAAACCCTCACATGTGCAGCTGTCCTCATTATTTGAAGTACTTTCTGACAAGACAAAGCCAATGTAATGTAATTTCTGTAGAACTTTGCCATATTAAAAAAAAAAAAAAAAAGACTATCATAAATTGGTTAAAACAATTTTTCATATTCCCTCCCAGACCAGTTCTGTAAAGTGAAACTTCAAGGCTCATCATGAAACAAAGTTTTAAGGGGATAGGGAGTCACACATGTGGGTGAAAGAAGGAGGAAAGGTCAGTGTGCACCCTGATGCTCTGAACTCTTCATCCTACATGACCCATATCAGGCACCTGCCAGCCAGGGCAAGTGACAACCCTCACCCCAAAGCCTTTTCCTGTTGAGTTCTGCAGCTGCTTTTCCTCCTGGATGGAAATCTCTGAAATCCAAAACCCTCTTGCTGCTACAGATACTCCTGCTTTGTCAGTCCTCCTTTCACCAGAAGGAAAAGAGAAGAGTGAAACAGCATCTCTGAGGAACTGCTACACCACACATGCGGAGAGAAACATAAAGAGAAGCAAGACACTTTCATCTTAACTTTAACTATTTATATCAATGTTTGACATGTATTTTAGAGCTTGATAATACCCATGCAATATTTAAGAGATTTATTGACACCTTTCCTTTGTTGCACACTTCAATCTATCTTAGAGTACTTTATTAGAGTGTGATTTTTACCCATCTGCCTTTGTGTGCCCTCATAGATGCAAGAAAGACTGATTATAATAAAATTATTGAGGTACAGGTAGGAAAATTTGATGTTACTAAGATCTTTCTGCTTAAACATAAGCTGTTAAGTTCATGTTTTACTATTGCATGACTGCGTAGTCTAATTTCTGATTTGGACTTTGTAGAAATACTTATTTTGCCTTTTTAGGTACTGATCTCATGAACTGGAACTTTCCAAAAATTAAACAGAGAAAAAACATATTATGCATTTTTTCTTTTGGAATCTTAAGAGAAAAGGGAAGTTTTTATATAAAATTAAACTGCCAGTGCTTCAAATTAATTATTTCAGCTGCCTACACTGATCTAGAAGAGGTAGTCTGTAATCCTTCAAGGCAATAAAGCCCATCCACACTCTAAACACTGAATGGAATAGATTACTAAAAATCAAAACCAATCAAAGCTAGCTACTCATCAGAGCTGATGCTCATGAAGTATTAGCTGTTCCTGATCTTGTAAGGTTCACAGACACTCACGTTGTCATGTCTATGAACAGCTTTCAGATCCAAGGCTTTGGATTTAATCTCACCATACTTTGAAGAAATTCAGATTTTTCAAATCTTGCCACTTTTATGGTTATGTGACCTAGTTATGCTCAAGTGAAAAAAAACATGCTGCTCATGAAGAATTTAGAAGCCTCTGTTGTACAAATCACTGGAACTCTTGGCTTTGCCCCTGTGTTTATTTGCTACTGGGGACCCATACTCTCAGCTACAGCTATTTCTGCATATACAGCTCTCTGCCTTGGAAAGGTGCTAAAAATTGTGACTATAACAACAGCTGACATCCTTGGAGGCCGATTTAGGTTTTGGGTTCTCCCTGAAAAGGCCACCTGAAAAGACATTTTCTAGTGCTTATATCAGCTTTTGATCTATTTTACATGTCCTGTTGTACACCAACCTCAAAAAAAAAAAAAAAAAAAAAAAAAAAAAGAAAAAAATCAGGTTTTGATCACTTCTAAGAACAGTCCATAGAGACATTGTTCTAGAAGAGAATTTTTTTGCCTCAACTTTTGGACAGTTTCAAAATGAGCACCAACGCAAGCATAGACGCAGGGTTGTTTTCTTACTGCTATTATGTTTTATTTTACTCTAACTGCATTTCAAAATATATTTGTCTTTCTAGGATTCCATTTCTTGGATAACAGCTTTGGCATTGCTGATTCAAGTCATGGAGTTATTGTTAGGTTTTGTGGGTTTTGGTGTAGGGTTTTTTGGGGTTTGGGTTTTTTTAAGAATTCAAAACTGTCTGTTTTCATTTGGTGGCTAATCCATTTCTCTCTCCAGAAATAGAAGGTAATATATTTGCTGCAATATGAACCTTGTTGTTAGAAAAAGAAATGCCAAGTTAATCATGTAAAGAAATCAACTTCACTCTTTCTTAAACTGATTTTACAGTTGAATGGCTTCAAATGTAGTGTAAACAAAGCTCCGTGACAAATCTATCATCTGCTATAATGCATTATACAAGTCAATGTACAGTAAATGTAAGCTATGAGACAAAAGTTTGGTAGTAACCATTTTTCTCTGGAGAAATTACAGCTACAGATGTTAAAATAAACAAATTTCTAAGGGAGAATTTTTTTTTCTATTGCCTTGTGTTCACTGATAAACATGAAAAAGGAATTATACCTGATATTGGTACAGGAACAGTACCAGAACAGGAGTAAGTCCTTGTGCAGAAGACTTCAACTTCTAGCCTGTCCTGCATGAAACTGCATCATAACAAAAGATGTATATTTTGTGATGCTGTTTCAGAAAAAAAACTTTAATATTCCAAACTAAAAGCCAAGAAAATATTATTTGAAAGAGCAAAATTGAAATAAAAAAACAAAATTAGATAATATGGTATGAAAAGGATAAAATTAACTTAATAGGTTTTTCCCTCTTTAAAATTACAGTTAGCCCCCCAAGATCCTTCAAACCTTATTTAATTTGCATATCATTCATTGTCCACCTGCTGTAATTCCAATTTCTTCTTTGCCATCTGGTTTTCTAGTACTGTATCTACCACAAATTTTTCTGCATGTAAGGCCTCTAAATTGAAGCTCATTGATTAAAACATATTACAAAATAAATATGTTTAGGCTTTTCCTAAGAGCTAGCTCACTGCTTAAAATTAATTATACACCCTGAATCACCCTTGGTAGCTGATAAGGTAAATAATGACTGTAGAGTTGACTCCTGCAAAGAATGGAAGAAAAGAAGAAGCTACAGCAAAAGACACAACCAGAGAAGTCAAAGGAGAGGTCTCAGGAAGGTTATGAAAAGAAAAGATAAATCCCAAAGCAGTCCAGCAGAATGGAGATATTGACAAGAATACATGACTGGGAGGAAATTTGACAGTCCCGGAATGTGTCATGTAGTGTGATAAGAGAAGCAGCAGCAGCTGGTGCATGTTAAACAGCACTTTACCCTGCAGTTGGTCCTACTAATTTTAATAGGATAGATTTCTATTCACTGATGTCTCGTAATCTGTCCTTTGTGATGTATCCAACATTTTTGCCTCTTCATACACCCCAGGACTCTTAGACTATTCTAGTTGTCTGTCTCAGCTGCTGTGATTTTTGTCTCTCTAGCTGTTGCATGCTTTCCCCAACAGACACTCCAACTCGTTCAATTCAACAGCTGCTACAAACACTTCTATTTTTGGCACAGCAGCCCAACAGTTTCAAGAGGTTTACTCAAAGAGTAGGTGGGTCAGGATCTATATTTCTGTGAAATGCAATACACATCTGATCTTTCACAATGCCTGGGGTGAGACAAAAAAACTGTTCTCTTCAGGTCCTGAAAACATATTCTAATTTTGGCTGCTGTATCTTCATATCTGTGAAAGTACTCATCCAAAGATGGGTAAGTCATTGCAAAGTGGCATAAATACATTATGTGCCTGACTGGGCATGTAAATAGGCAATGGGATAGTGAACAGCCTGTCAGCCTGCTTTCTAGGAGTGTTAAATGAAAATAAAGCTCTGAATTGAGAGGAACACAGTACCACACCAGTAGTTACCCATTGTAGAGATAGGAAGGAAGGAAGTAAAGGAGCATTATAAAGGTTAAAGCATCCAGAGATTACACAGAAAAACCTTTAAGGGAAACATTCAGAAAGAACACTTAATGTAAGCATCAGGAAAGATTGGGGTTTTTTTTCCAGAATTAGGCCAGTTGCTCTAGAAGGACATCCAGATCTCTGGTTTCTTCCTCTATCACTTGAAAAGTACTAAAACAAAAACCAAAACCTCCTCCTGTTCCTCGTTGCAACATCTCACTAACAAATTCCATTTAGCTGTCTGAAAAAATGAAGTTAAAACTACTGATTTCAAACAACTTTCACTCCTAAAGAAAGACTTTCTGACTAGAACTGCTAATGACAATGAGACTGCATTCTGCTACCTTTCCTCATGTTACTTAGCACTTTGTCAACAATCCCTGTTGGAAGTTTTTTCATGGAGAGTACGAAGACTGTTTTTAAGAGCTTTTATTTCCCCCTGATTTCTTCTGTGATAAAAATGCTGATAGGTAGCTTACAAGAATGCACAAGTCCACACAAAGCATTAGACCAGATCTTTTTTTACTAAAGCTCAAAAAATTTTTGATATTTTTTTACTTGCAGATTATCTCAGGAAAATGAGATAACACTCTAAATTGCTCCAGGAAAACAACAATCATCATATGACACCTACTGTACTCAAAGTATTTTTTCTACGGCCATGCCCTCATGCAAGGATGCTCTCATCAGAGATGCTCATTTACACTGGAACAGAAGTCTAAGCCAGATACACTAAACACACAATAATTGTGGTTTGGAATGACAATATTAGTCAAAAAGGAAGGAAATACTTCTGCTCAATGAAAGCATAAAAATTTGCATCACAATGCAACAGAGCTCGGTATTTCTGGTGTCAACCTATCCAGCTGAGGCATGCACTGGAGATCTTCCTGTTTTAGGGGATGGAAAAGAAAGGGGCAAATTAAAATGCCTCAATGATGCTAAGCTGCATCCTTCAGACAGAATTACAGCTGGTATAAGAAGACCTTTCCAAAAAACTTTAATCATGCTGGTGTATGTTTTCATTAACATACACACATAGCTGGAAGTTTCTTTTAATTGTCCCTTGAAACTCAATTATTCAGTCACAACACAATTTACTACGTAGATTATATTAAAATATTTTCAGCAAACTCACATGTAAAAGTTACCAGACTATTCCATAGTCCACAGATTACAAACCAACAGCATATTATTATTTTTACCTGCAAAGAAACCCCTTGCTTGCAGAGGTGCTATTTACACACTCTTACTAAGTACTTCTTTCAAATTCAAAGCATATTTATGAAGCAAATTTTAGAACACAACTGCAGTGTTAGGTACACAACCCTTTGCTATTGGGCTGGGGAGAGACTGATCCTTTTTGATGTCAATAAACTTTAGTTTAATGAGTTGACATTTGACAAATATTCACCAAATATTTTCAGGAGTGAAAGAAAGCAATAAACCTTAAAATTCAGAGAAAAACAAATTTGCAAAAAGACGCATAATTTTATTAGCATTTCATGCTTTGGAGACATGATGGAGTAAATATACTTCTGGATTACATTCTTGATTCAATAAATTAAGTATCCTAACCTTTCACATATATGAAAATCACAGGCTTTCCCTTGATGCATTTGTTTTCTTACTCAGAATCATTTGCCCAAAACACAGGACCACTCAGTACATATTCAACATCATATAAAATCACAAACAAATTAACTTTCATATTTATGCTCCAGATCATGTCTGTCCTGATTAAGTGTTAGAAACAAATAGAAAGAGGTGCAGGTACCAAAAATAGAATATTATATATATTTCTACAGAGGTTCTACTGTCATTTCCAGCAACTCATTCTTTCAAAAACTTCATTTGCTTTTCCAATTTCTATAATAAAATAGACTGGTACAGACTGGAAAACTGAACTTCACTGTCCCACTGACTCACAGTTTATGATAAAGGGTTCCTGGGACACTAATTAGTTCTCAGATGAATCTGATCAGTGCACAGCTGCTGGACTGCAGACCCCTGTCTTGTACAAGTTACAACTGAAAGTAGAAAATACTGGATGGGGGAATAAAATGCATCCTTTGGTTTCTGCTCCATTACAAGATATGGATGTGTCACCCAGAACAATTTGCCATCAACTCACATCTACTGATAGCTTAATACAGATCTACGACTTCTACAGGCCAATGATATGTGAGCTAAATTATAAATAACAAATCATATTGAAATACATTCAGGCAAAAAATGCACATGTTTACACAGAAAACATTTGCTGAAAAACACTAAGTGCTAGTAACTAAACTGTATTTTCCCATTCTTTAACAACACCTGGATCAAAGAAAATACACACTATGACTAAGCTCTTGGTTTTGAAGGTTAGAGTGGATTTGGCAGTAAGGGCCAATGACAACCAGCACTTGTTCACACTTGAAATCTCAGATGCAGTCTCTGCTGGCTCTAACTTCTTCACTATTTGAAACTCCTGCACTGCCACAGTGACTGCAACATGTTCATAGTTTGTGGGGACCTAAAATCTCTCAGCTGTTTTTCTTCTCATTATATTCCTGGCTTTTTCTCCTCATAATACTTTCAATGTCTGTCCCTTCATTATTCCCTTCACACATAAGAAAATTTCTTCTGTCTGAAAATCTGGGTGATCTTCTGAATGGCCAGAAGGAAGATGGAAATTTTACTCCTATCTATCACCAAAATTCAGAAATAGTTTTCTGACTCCCTTGCACTGCCTATAACTCCACTTTTATTGATTAGTTGGAATCCTCATGGCAAAGGTTAATGTAACAAGGATGCAGAGAGCAGAACTGCATCTTCATTGCCTAGACTAGAAAATAACTGAATTTTCCCAGTTATCACAATTGGATAACGTTGACAGAGGCTGCCTTAAACTGGCTTTATTCTCAAAACAGAAAGAAACAGGGAGAATGATAGCATGAAAACAGAGGAGAAAGATCAAAACATGTTGAACTCAACATAAACAGACAGTGAAGTTCAGATCAATTCCCTGGCTAGAGGTGCTGAGGGACAGATGTCTGAATTTGGCTGATCAGAATGAAGGAAATTGGCACAAAGAGCAAAATGTCTAAAAGTATAACAGATCTAAGAGCATAATTCTTTGCATTAAAGGCATCTATTGGAGGGTATCAAAGCACTCTGTCTTTCTGTCATTGCTCCACTTAATAATCCCATCTGATACAAAGCAAAGAGTTACTATTAAAAATTAACTAATTTATTCTGAACATATTCCTTTCTTCATCCCTGTTTTTAATTTTGCTATTAAAAGCTTTTACATACTTTTTCACTTGACATTAAGCTTCCATTGCTTCTCTCCAGAGTCATGGCAGCTCCCTATGTGATACACAGATATGTTAAAGTCAGTGCACATTTTAAAACTGCAAATCACAGAATGCAATGCTCTTAGCACATGCTTTCCTTGACACTTTGTTCTTGCACGTGAACTAGAAAGCTCCCAGGGGCCATTTTTGCCAAATTTATAGATTTATAGACAATATAAAACTCACAATGCAGTGTCACCTGTCCTGGAATGATTTATCCAATTTCTGTGGGAAAACTGTCAAAGCAAAGACTTTACTGAACATTTCAGTACAGTTTATACTAAATTTCAAACTTAAAGCAACTTATTTAGTTATTTAATATATATATAAAAATATAAAACCTTCAGTAGCAATAAAAACAAATTCTACAGTTTTCACTGAATAATGACTTTCCCTGGGTGGTTTTCTCTAACTTTTAGATTTTTATCTTTTTTTTAAATATATTGAAATAAAAATTCAAACCTCAAATACCTCTGAAATCCAGTACCTAAAAATTTATATATACCTGCGCTCTTCCACACAAAAAGATGTTCAAACTCACTTGCTACCATAATTGAGTTACATCATGCTTCATAAAATGTTGAGATCACTTCAATAACTTTTCCTTTTATTTTAGAAGCATTGAAACGGAATCCCTGTTGTACAAAAAATTTGGGTTCCACTTTCATGCAGAGGATCCAATACGAAGATAGAAAATCATCGCATAAACAAACTAGCTACTTTGCAGAGTGACTGCACAAAACACTAGAGGATAAAATTCCATTCAACAATTCATTTTCAATTTGGTGACAACTCACAATATCAAGCTCCTTTTACATCACATTTTGATTCCAATCTACCTACATGCAAGTAGAAATACTCTTGCTAGAAATACGTAGGATCAAGGTTTAGATGTGCATATTGATATAGGAATAACTTGAGACATATCTTTATTAGAGGAAAAAATACATATGTTTGCAATAGTGACAGCAAACAATGTGCTTTTATGGAAAATTCTTGCCATCTGGAAGGGTGCTAAATGAACTCTTTGCTAGGTTAGCAATTTGTTTTGTTGATAGCCAGAGCACTTAATTTCTATCTTTGGCATTTATTGTTCTTTGCAAATCACTTTCCTCAGCCACTATAACAATGCATTTTAATGCTACTTAAAATATATTCTCACTTGTGATTGGAAAACAACGAAAAAAAATGAATAAATTAATCATTAAAAATTCCTCAAAGTCATTAGGATGGAATTTAGTCTCCTTTATCAGGTTTCAGTCACCTGCTAGAAATACAGCAAGTAAAATTAAGCACAAAGAAAACTTGAAATATTTATCTTTGGCTTAATATCATCTTCAGGCCAGATGGTAAGTGGGCCACTGTATTGATTACAAAATACAGCACAAGAATATTATATACACTTACATGGATTTGACCTGTATTTACACTCACCATTAAATGCTTTCTGTGGAAAAGAAGAAACTATTAGGGAAAAAACACTCTCATTAAGGAAAAGCAAAACACTTAGATAAAACCCAAGTTATGACAGACGAGACACATAGCAAAGTTTTACACATGGGCAGATCTACTACTCAACACTTGAGACCTGAATGTGAGTTTTGACCCAGCACACCTTGGTAGAACACCAGGCCAAATTTGGGATCTCAAGCCAAAGAACAACCAAATATATTTTCATTCTTTACTTTTGGTACAGGGTGCACAAACTATGCTGCTTTACCATTCTCCTTCATGGATGAGCATGGTTATTTAGCTCTTTGCAGAGTGATACAACTTCAACAGCAGCACCTTACCCAAGCACTTAATTTTAAGCACACCATTAATCTAATTGGAACCAAATGAATATCAGCACATTTCAGCTTAAATGTTTTATTAAATCCTTTATTACTAAGCAGAGAGTTTTCTGCAATGAAGTGGACTACCAGGAAAGGAGCAATGTAAATTAACATCCATTTATCTGCAGATGTGGTCCAAGGTAAGTTGCAAGATCTGGATTTAGCTTTCCACCCATCCTGTCACCTTTTTCACTCAATTATGCAAGGAGTTCTGATGTCTCAAATCTTACTGCAGGTGTAATAAATCAGATTTGCAGTTTGATTACAGTAAGTGGCTTCAAATATAATAAATTATTTCACAATTAATAGAATTCATGAGACTTGGTATGGATTTCATCTAACTTTATCTGTCTATGCATAGGTATTCTCATCTCAGGGATTCACAACAGCATCATACTCATGGTGAAACCAGTCCACATACAATTCTTTGCTTTATCAAGTCAGACTAAAAACACATGTGGGATTTAGAGTTGCAGCCTCTGTACATTTAGGATTTAGAATTGATGATGTTCTCCTTCAATGGCAAGTAATCGTTTCCTAGTCCTATTTCCCACTCTAAAGCAGAAAAGCTGTAAAATACAACTGGACCGATAAAACCCAGTGATACAGTAATAATGCACCTTTCCAGGTGAAGAGTGGCGTGTGCAATGTCAAGAGTAAACATATCTATAGTTCTACTATGTAATACTCTATGTATATTATATCAATATATAAATATGTGGTGTCCTAGTTATCTCTTTAAAATAAGACAAAAGTTGTTGCATGTTCTAAAAAAAATACTTCCAGACTACCAAAATTTTTAAAGTTTTACAGTTAAAAATGGGGTTTTGTGAAATTATTTTATGAGTTTTTAAATTATATAGCATTCCTTTTGAGAAGGATAATCTGCAATGCAGTTATAGTAATTTTATTTCTGTCACTAGCTATAAGATGAACTAGTCAAATCTGCCTGAAAAAATCCCTTTTGGCAATGTTCTCACTCTGCTCTATTCCTATTCATGCTGCAAAATACATGAGGAAGGGCAAGAAATTAAAAAACAAACCACACAACTTTATATTTTAAAATTAGTCACTGTTGTATCTTTATAATTCTTAGCTTGAATTTATCAGAAATCTATACTCAAAATACCTGTTACAAATATGAAGTCAACAAAACAATAATCTGCTTTTCTGAAATAAATTCTAAAATATTTTGGGGTGAGATTAATAGTACTTTAAAAAAATTGTCTTGATTTAAACTACTCACTAGCATAAGCTTGAGGAACTAAAAAAATGGGTCTATAAGCAGTCTGTAATTTTTCAATATAAAATATTTTTGGGCTTTCCTCTAAAAGATTAAAGTACTCAAATCTTATTACTATTAGAAAAATATTGTTCATATAAATAAATATTAACTCATTTAACTCATTCAACTCTGTTGAATATGGAATTTTCTGGCCCAAAATAATAAACACTGATCAACCAATACTACTTGGAATACTTGATTTTTTTCCTCTCTTTAATGCACATCAAATGGTTTTCAGTCTTCTGTATTTCCAGGTTGAGTATTGAAAGTCCAGCCTGGCTATGTAAAAAAGGAGCCTAGTCTAGTCCATGAGCAAATCAATACAGCTGTTCCAATATGAAAGGAAAATTGCTCAATCAGCAAGGACTGAGAAAGAGGGCAGCCTGCACATATCCAGAAGAACAGAGGACATGGTTTCAAGTCACTGCCATGAATTATCTGTCCAGAAATTGAAATCCATTTGAGGCATCCCAAGACTAATGCACATCGTCATCCTACTGTTAGCCACCTGATTTTCTATCATCTTTGTCCATTTTTGGACCATGAATTCCAACCTGAAGTGAAATATTCGTTTTATTTTTTGACTGAACTTATTTATTATTTGATGTTATGAATTTGCACATTTCCCATGCAAAGGTGTGAAAATGAACACTTTCCGTCAAAACTGTAGAGTAAATCCACTGCAGGACAACTTCACTAATTCTTAAAACCAAAAGAAAAGTTTAAGTTACTTTAGCTTGAAAACCTCAGTAATTGAGGAGCCAGATTCTGCCTAGATTCTCAGTAAACCAGCACCAATGCAAAGATCCAACTTTTATATGTTAATTCAACATAATTGAATGTCTATTCCAACATTTTGTGAGTTAGTAGAAGTTACCATTGCAATAGGCACACCCTAGAGATTTACACATTTGAGCTGAAGGGGAGAAAGAAAAAAAAAAAAAAAAAATCTTTCTCTTGTAAAGCAAAGACAGTCAAGTTCTCATGTCCTGTTAAAAAAGAAATTTTTGGCCATAAAAATCAGGGATAAATGTTTTATTTAAATTAGGCAATTGAAGAATTGGGAATTACTTCCCTATCTCCAAATGTGGCTGATACCACAGACCTCAGGCTCCAGATACCTGATAAGAAAAGAATTTGTGCAGTTGTTCTCACTCAGTTGTTTAAACTTCAGTGCCAATGGGATTTATTTCCTCAGTGGTTATAATTATTTTTTGATGCCAGAGGTATAAAAAAGTCCAATCACTCCTTCCCTCCTTCCAGTTAAGGTTTTCCTGCTTCTGTTAGGAGTGAATTACATTACCTGTCCTACTGCCTATTCATCTAACCTTATTATTACTTCAGAATGTTTTCAGGCTTCATTATACTTGACTAGCCTCAATAATTTAGTGTCAGCTCTAAATTTTGCTTCTCTGAAGTCCTTTCTTCTATTTTCACATGCCATATAATTATCTGGAGAAAATTTGACATGGGAAATATCCTAACAACTGTTAGCCTTTAGACAAACTAAAGATGTGATTTACATTCACATTTTCTGGCTTCTGCTTTCCATTTCTCATTTTTAATCAATACCATTAATTTGCTTCTCAGTATTTGACAATCTTCCCCAAATAACTCCATGAAAAGAATTAGCTCTAAAACAGTTAAATAATAAATTATCTGATTTTTTAAGGCAAAGCCATGATTGTATCAAGGCTTTTAAAGAGTATATCTGTATCTAAACAAAAATACAAGCCATTTTTGTTTTAAAAATTGTAGCTTTACCTCTTCTTCCTTGGAAGCTGCTCATTTTCCATTCATGTATGTGTGCAAGTACACCTGTGTACATACACACAAAAATTCGCTTTGCATACTTCAGATCAAGCTCACACAGTGCCTTTGTGCTTGTGAGATGAATCATGCAAGTCCCATTTATGCCTTAGGTTTTAGCTTTTATATTTTTCAGATCCTGTGCTGCCTAGTGTGTAAATCTGACACTTCATATAGCCTGTTAGCTACTGTTCTCACATTTCAGTTAGACATGGCAAACCCTCTCTGGGCCTGAACTCAAGGACGCCTTGTTGTCCCAGGCCCTGAAATATGCAAACTAAAGCCTTTGAAAAGGGGGGAAAACTTGAGGTAATTACTTCATTGCCTGAGACTAAGTGGAGAATCAACCCTGATATGCAAATGGACCAAACGTCTAAAAGTGCAAAGAACCCGTGACCCGGGGTCCATCTCGGATGTAGCCTCTTGGCTGCCCAAGGTGCACCTTCAAAGGCCCTTCAAATAAATACCGGCTTTTATTCTCTTAATCTTGTGTAGCCTCAGTTTTCAGGTAGCCACTTCAAGGCATCACCATCCTCTCCCAAATTTTTTAAGATGAACCACAAGCATACATACTACCCAATGCGAACCACTGACCATCTCCAATTTAATGTTGTTTTACTTAGCCATATTGATATGGACTCAAATACACCTGTCCAACAAGAAACAAGACAGATTTAGTTATTACAGTGATATAGTGTATGAAACACTATGTATTCATGATAATTTAATAACTACCCTCAGAAGTTCAGTACCCACCAAAGCATTCAATCACCTTGTGAGACAGGGTTTTTTTTTACTTTTCTCTATTCAGTCTCAATTTTCTTGACTTTCCCTTCATCCAGTACGGTGTAGGCATGCTGAAGTTTTGATATGTCTGACTAGCTCCTACTCAAGTTTTCTTGTAATGGAACTACAGTCCCTGCCCAACCCTTTGCTAGATACTATTTATAAAATACTTCTGAAAGAATTTATCCTTTTGAAACTTGTCATTTAACCACACTATATATTTATTCTTTCTCAAGTTTTAATCAAATCTGTATACTTTTACTGATGATAGACTTAACTTTCCCAGATCTAAGGAATTCTAGTTTAACACTGCTTTGAAGTCTGTGTATTTAGGGTTACACTGAATCTGTTATTTATTCATTTTTTCTTCTTGAATATCCAGTGTCATATTTCTAGGTTGTTTTTATACTTACAGTTTGTCCACCAGTAAGATAAACTTAATTCTACTGTGGCCATCTAAACAGCTACAAGCAAATGCTGTTTGAACTTTCATGAGCTTTTCTTTACAATGCTGTAAAATTTAAGGAGGTTTTTTCTTAAACCACTTGATAAGATAACAATGGAAAATTTTCTTTTAGTCTGAGCTTCCTATGAATGCTAAGCAAGTGACATTAGAAGCATTTTCTCATGTTTTTGCAAGTTCCCTATTCATATTAGCCTGTGTTTTCAATATAAAAAGCTCCAGGATAGGTCTAAAA
>NW_008237447.1:3745061-3756691 GCF_000691975.1 Corvus brachyrhynchos | reverse complement strand
TCCTCCTTCCCTTAGTTTTTCCACTTTAAATTGTACCATGGGATTGAGGGGTAATAATTTTAAACTGAAAAAAGTTATCCTTAGACTAAATATAGGCAAGAAATTTTTTTTGCTAGCAGGAAGGTGAGACTGAACAGGTTGCCCAGAGAAGCTGTGCACATCCCATCACTAGATGTGTGTAAGGTCAGGTTGAATGAAGGGGCCTTTGAGAAACTCGATCCAATAAAAAGGCTGTTGGATCAGGTGATCTTCAAATGCTTCTTGCAACCTAGCCCATTCTATGACCAAGAAAGCAAGACCCTGTATTGTCTGGGTCACTGCAAACGACAGATAAGATTTTTCTAGGAGGCAATCCACTCTTAATGCTATACATGAAAAACAAAACTCCTTGATTCAGCTTCCTCCACAGATTTTTCTTGAGCAAAATTCAACAAAATTCAGCAAAATTCAACAAAATTCAACAAATTTAGACAGGATCCTCTATGCTGAGTGTTTTCAAAAGTTTGGAAGCTACATAATACGCGGTACACAGAGGGAAATATTAGAAAATTTGACATACAGTGCTCTAGACTGAAGGATTTATGTCATGCATGTTTCAGATTGCTGTGGAAAAAGCAAAACTTGAAACACCTAATTTTGTTTATAGTGCTGGTACAGTGGCCAAAGTGAGAAAATCCTCTTTTTGTTTACAATCACCTTAAGCCCCAAGAAATGAAAAAATGGATATTTTAATAAATTTTATAATATGGTCAAAAATGAGATTAGTTATTAATATGTGAAGAGCCTTGTAGGCCATCTTACACTCAGACCTTAACAAGAATAAACAGTTTCACACATATACCAAACTCTGATGGATGTCTGAGATCACCCAACATAATACACACACAAATACCACACATTTACACTGCAGGACAAGTCACACAAATATCTATAGGTGTCACAGAATTCATTATCATTACAAAAAGTTCTTTGGACTATTTTACTATGGCTGCACTAAGGGAGTACTTTAGAGCCAATTCGAAAATAGCAGGGGTCACAGTACATTAACAAAGATCAGCCCCATGAGGTTATCATTTTTATTTTTTGAACTGCAGCCTAACAGGACATACATGAAGCTTAGATCCCATTTCATAAAGAAATAACAAGGTTGTGTTATAGCTGCTCAGAGGGAACACTTCAAATGTGACCAAACTGCTAATTCTGCTATAACTGTCCAAAGTGCCTAAAGGGCCATTTATTAAAAATAAAAAATAAATTGCTTCTTCCAGTGAGTAAATCCCCAAATGCTGCTGAGGGCAGCATTTTGAAGGAGAAATATTTAAATGTTAGAAACAAAATTTGCTTAATAGAAGGCTTTGGATTTTCATTTGGTTGCAACAGAGCTACATGTCCCTGTCTCAAATTATGATAATATGTAGTTGAAATCAAAAATTAATATCATAAGATAAAGTCCACAGTACATCAAAACACAGTTTATAGATACACTCCATTTAGAAATCACTTTATTTATTACATCTAGTGATAACTCCAGTTGCCAAAGGAGAAAACATGCTTTCTATTGAAAAATTTCATTGTCTCAGTTCCATACTGCAGCTAAAAGATCATCATAATAACAAACAGAGTCACCCAATCAAAATTTATAAAGACATGACATTTATTATGCGACCGAAATATCGCTTTCAAACGCCACGATCGAGAAAAGCAGCCCCGAGCCCGGGGTCGGAGCTGGGTGAACACGCAAAGATCTGATCTCTATCGCATCAGACCTCCCAAGTTCACGAGTGCTGCTTCGGCTGGTTCCTTCTTATACAGTTTTTGGGCAGAGTCCGAGTTAATTCTATTCTTCTCGTATTCGTGAAGTTTTCTTGTCCTGGAGTTGGGCTGCACAAAGCCTTTCCTGGGTCTGATGAATTGTCCATCCTGGGTGGTGAGTGGGCCATTCCCAGAACAGTTACTTTTAGTTCCTGGAATGTCCGATTCCTTATCGGATACGATGTAGATATCAGAAGGTGGTGATCAAGTCATCATGGTGCAAATGTCCCGGTGATAAGATCCAACCCCACCTAGGTGGAATCCTCACTTATTGATTAGATCTGTGAGAGAACTTCTTTTAGTGTTGTGAAATTTTTCTCTCAGCCAGGCTGGTGCAGGGATTTAGAAACTCGTCTCTGTAGGGTCTAATTACATTTCAGTTTTATATAGAATAGCACAAATTACATATTTTATTTACAACAATAATAAGATAAGACATCAGACAGTAAGAATCATTCTTTGGAAATTTAAACAATGAATTCAAGTTGGTTCACTTTCCTTAACTGAAGGCAGAAAAATTACAAAACCTTCTAATGGTCATTCTACTGCTGTCATCTGATGTAATTTTACTTTGTAAAGGACAACTTAGTGCAGAACCAGTGTAGGCCAGACTCTGCTTTGATTTCAAGTTAATGCAACTTTAAAAAACTTCCATGTAATTAATTAAACATCTACAATATTTGTGCTAAAAAACTGCAGAATTATATAAATTAATCCCTGCCATTCTCTGCAGCTGTGTTGACATTTATCAAAATATGTAGCACTTAAATATTAAGGACAACTGGGCGATAAACATCTTACAAGTGTCTATAAAGAAAGCAGTAAATAAAAAGAACATTTTAAAGTTGGAACAGTATCACTATTGTCATGAAATATGCAGGCCTGAGCACGCAGATGTGTTCAGCCCTGCCCGTTATTTGCAGTGTCATAAATGCTATGCAGTGATATTTCATTATGTTATAGTAGCACTTCCGCTTTTGACAAAAGAGATTAGATGTGTTGTGAGTGCATGTGGAAAGACAGCATCCACTCCAATATAACCTCACATGTTAAAAACCAAGGTTGAAAACATTATCCACTGATTCTCAAGTCCCAGTTCAGTCCTCCAGCAAAAATATTTGGGTTGTTTTTTTCCCCTCTGGAGTGACTCTTCTAATTATTAAGTTGTTACAAATATACATACTCACAAAAAAAAAATACTCACAATTATGTTCCCTCCCCAAGCAAAAGGAAATGTGATTAATATGAGAACATAGGAAAGAAGAAAACACAGACCAAAGCCTCTTTTGCTGTAGAAGTCCTAGGGTCTGTACGCTGCATACTGAAGAGCTACTAAATTCAAAGAAAGGAAGAAATACCATTCTATTTCTCAAATATTTCTATAAACTGCATTTTTCCCTCTCTCAGCTCCTTTCCTTTTACTGCTTCATCCTACAGAAAAAAACATTATGCTGGACTTGTGACATAATTTTCATGACTGCAATGCCACACATAGGATTATGACTTAACCAAAGGATCAGGCAGAAAATCAGCAGTGAGGAGAGGCTGTGAGCTTTTCTGCTGGATTAAAGCACAAATCTTCAACAGGAGTGAAAAGAACATAGACATCACTAACCAAGGACATGGCTTTTACTCCAAACCTTCTCACTCAGACTTGCTCCACTATGACAGCTCACTTGATCACCACCCAGGCAGAAAAAACTAGAAAGACCGCAGTCAACCTCACTACATCAATGGGTAACAAGGGGGCTTTTCCTTGCTACATTTTTTTGACCATTCTGGCAAAGGACAGTAGTTCTTGCTCTGCAGGACAGGGAGACACCTTCACCTGCTAGTTCTTACTTTACCTGGATATCAATGTACAGTTGGGATCTTCAAGCACCTCCCATCCTTGTACTTCACTACAGATTAAAATCTGGACTTCAGCACTGAATAACTAACAAAGAAACCTGAACAAATTACCTGGCTGCCTGTATCATTTGTCAAAAAATAACAGTCACAGAGATTTATATATTTACATCCATCTTTTTTTGGTTTTTTTTTTAAGAAACTGAAGTCTTCATTTGATAGTGAAAGCAAGCTATGCTCACAGATAAGAATGTTCTGTGTTATGTTATGAATACCTGTGCAAGTGGTTAGAGAGACTTTACATACCTATTATTCTCTTTCACAGGGATAGAGGAGCTGTGGGTCCACAGGCACTTTCCCAGGGTGCTACAAGTAAGAATAGATGCTCACATACCAAACTGCTGCTTTAAAAACTACAGCAGTTGGGTTTAGTATGAGTTCCCAGAACCTGCTTTGTCAGTGTCTTCAGCAAAAAGGACAGCACAGTACTACTGGTATAATCTTCATGTGCAAATGGCTGCTTGTCACATTATGAAAAAGTCTGTATACTGAGAATTTAAAAGGAAGTGTCCAATAACAAGCTGAGCTTTTTGCCATGTAGGATGATAGGTGCATTGGGGTAGAGGAGGCTGAGCAGGGTGCTAAAGAGGAGAAAAGAACTTACACTGAAAAAGGGACATAAAATTTGATGTTAGATTTCATAATACATATCCTGAAGGCTCTGCTGTGATCCAACCCTAAAACATTTCTGCAGTGTCAAGTCAACAGCTGGAGGTCATTTGTCCAAATTTTGGTTTTATTAGATATAAGAGGGAAAATTTAAGGTAGATGCTTGGTAAACTTTTAAGATTCCAAACCACCCAAGTTAGGCAACAAGAATATAGAACAAAAGTTCTATATTTCAGTGTACAGGGTTAAACTAATATGGGAGACTTATCTAGGCAAGTCACCATCGCTAGGCAGAGCTGCAGTACTATAAATTAACAACCCTATTTTTAAGTTTACATTTGGAAGAACTTCCAATTCTGAGGTGATGGGGTCAGCTGGAAGTCATCAAAAACTGTGAACTGCTGCAGAGGAGAAGGGGTTTTGTATGCCTTACCTATTACCAAGGAAAGTATGGTCTCCTCAAACAGATATTCATAGATTAATGCTGTGAAATGAGTCTTATTTTCAAGGAGAAAAACCACAGTTAGAGCTCCTAGGGTCATTGTGAAAGCCTCAGACACAAAACTCAGTGAATTCTAAAGGAACCACCAGTAGAAATACCAAACTCATTTTAAGTATCACAGAGTGCATGGGTAAGTAGGAAGGGAAAAAAGGAGAAAAAAATAAATTACTACCCCTTGAGAAGTACAGCCAGCAAAATGCACAAGCTGACCTCTTCTAAAAAAGATGTATTACTTCTAAAAAGGGGCAGATATAAAACAATAATCCTGAGATTATACACCTCAGAATTCCAAGATTTTAGGATTTTTTTTAAAAAACCCAAACAAACAGCAACAACAACAATAAGACACAAGCATGTAAATTTTTTCTGTGAATAGGAATATGTACTTTATAGGAGTTTTTAATTTTGTTATCACCTATTTGACTTACTCACAAATGGAGACTCCACAGCAGTCTTCATCCAGAAAGAATCTTCAGCAGCAGTCCAAGTTACCCTCATAAACATTTAACCACAAGGGGTTCTAAAAGTCCAGCTACAGTAGCTTAAAACAGCAACCAATTTGCTCTAATCGTGACCTTTCCCATCTTATCGTACACAGATATAACACAAATGCAGAGCCTAAAGGCTTTTACTGTATCCTCCCCTTTCTGAGGGTTTTGACTGCCTCAGCTCAGGACTAATTGAGAAAGAGCACAAAGCAAAACAGCTGAACATTAACAAAGCCCACACCCTTTCCCTGGGGTCTGCTTTTAAACTGAGGCTCTCAAGATTGGCTTCAACTGTAGATAATACACTCCATCTGTGTTGCAGACTAACCACACCCCAGCATTTCCCCATCCATCAGATTCTGCCCCTGACCCACAGACTGGCTTGCCCTTGGATCTGTCTTATCACTGTAACCTTGCCCCCCACCCTGGAAATGTGTCTGACTGTTCCCTCCCCTGATGCTGTCCCAGAGCAGGGACTGCTTTTGTGGCTGAGCTCGAGCCATCAGTACCCCTGGCCCTGCCCAGCTCAGCCCAGATCCCCTCCCTTCACTGGGTGCTGCCAGGGGAGGGTGAACACTGCACTGTTCCCAGGCTTGGCACAGCAGCCCACGATGTGAACCCTGGCACAACGGGTCAAACTCTGGGCACTGTTCATTCCCAAATCATCATCTGCCATATTAATGGTCTGAGACTGCACCTAAACTCTGCCATACAAATTGAAAATAAGAATCTTGCCAAGATTTTAGATTTATCCCTTAAGACGAGGAAAGGTCTGATGTCCCAAAAGTATTGCCCCTTAAACCCCAGTGGATATGTACCTGCCTCGTTCAGCAGCTGAGCTGACAGGAAATCACTTTTCCACTTTGGCAGTGAAAGAGTGACACTGTCATAAAACTGATAAACCAGAATTTCTTCTCTTTTACTTTATACTGAACCTAAATTGCAGACCTAATAAAAGCCACACAGATGTACTTGGCAGGATGATAGTGAATTAGTGCACCATTCTCCTACCTCCAGAAACTTCAGGGAATGCCACAAGCTTAAGCTGCAAGTTAAATGAGGACAGTGGATTCATCCTTGTCTACTCTAACTCACGTGATGCATTTCTCCTTGTTCAGCCATTTAAACTCATGTACCTCCATTGCCTTCAATAGATTTCCTCCAGGATCACAGTGAAGTAAGGCACATCTAGGCTTTAGGATTGAATAGAAATGTCAACAAACGCAGCCATTGTGGCCAGTATATTATGAAAGAGTTCCCAAGGACAGTCCTCAAAAATGGGCTGCAATGGTTCACTTCATTGTGATGTAAACTAGAGGGCATTCAGCTAGTATTATGGTTGAATTTGTCTGTCAGATTTAGAAAAATATTCAAAGAAATATGATGTGCAATTGCTGAAAGACATTGCTTGTAACTCTGAGTGGCGCTTGTAAAACTGAGTGGCGCTGATCTCACAACAAGTTATCTGGAAGAAGAATTTGATCTGTAACTTTCATAGATAATAAGACTTATAAGAAAAGCATCACCAGTAGCTATTATATTACACCATTTATTCCCATTAATTTGATTAAACAATTCCTTACAGCACATCAAATAAAAAATAGTATCCAAAAGTCCATATTTTAAAGCTTAAATACTTTTAAATAGACTTCCAATTTAATTCATAGCAAGAAACTGTGGGCAGATTTGACATGCTAGTTAAAGGTAATTCCATACAGACAGCCTTTTGGAGCTAATATGCCATTTAAAACACATGCTCTGTAAGCTTCAGTAAGATTGGGTTTTGAAACAGAGCACAGGCATTTTGTTTTTCTTCCAATTAACCTTTCATGTAGGTATTTGGTTGCAAAGCTCAATATGTTAGAAGAGTCTTATGTCTAGAACAGGATTAAATAAAATGGCAGCAATGTATATTTATATATTTAAAAATCAATTTGGGTGAATTCTATGTCAAATCAGTTGAGGAAAATATTGTAGTGCTTTTGGGACTAATCAGATCAATTCCAGGCAATCATGTCTTATGTTTCATTGTAGAACGAGTTGTTCTTCCATGCTGAGTCTTTGCACAAAGTGTGAGAGATGCTGACACAATCAATAGTCTGTTCCCTACAAAAAATAGTTCAAAGGCTCTGTGTGAATAACATTACCCTATTTTCTCAAAATCCTTCCTAGCATCAATAGTATGGCTAGAGAAAGGAATTCCAGCTGATTTTTAACATTAAAATAAAAATAAATTATAAGGGCTCAGCAGACCAGCAGGAAGCAGAGAAATCTTGCCCTCTTTCCCGAAACTAACTTAATTAAAGTCAATAATCTCAGATAATTTAGGATAACTAAACTCTAACTTCTTAGCAATAATTGTTGAAGAGATCCTCACTTCTAAAAGACCGAGTAACATCTGTCATCACAGATAAAATGAGAACGAAGAAAAACTGTTTCTTTTTGTTGGTTTTATTGTGGGTTTGAGGGGGTTTTTGGGTATTTAATATTTCATTTTGCTGTAGGTTTTTTAAATTATTGTTTTGCTATAATTTTGAATTAGACATGTTGTAGACCAACTTTTGATTCTGAAGTAAACAAGTGCTTGCTGTTATGTCCCTGTATGTGTCTGGACTTCTTTATGAAGGTACATAGGCTGATATTCCAAGTTAAATAGGTCAATAAGTAGTCTAAGTCTAAATGTATATGTTCCTTTTAATGAAAGTGATTTCCGTATTCATTACTAAAGCATGACATTATTTTTCCAGTGAAATTTTTTATGGGTTTCATTAAAAGAAGGTCATAAAGAATCACCCAAAGTAAGTTTCAAAGCTATTTAAAATATAATACAGTTATTTAGGAAAAAAAAAAAATAGAAGGAAAGAAGAAAGAAAAGAAGGAAATTTCTACCTATGCAAGATTTGACTTGAAAGTCCTTTTTTCCCCTCCAAAATAAATTTTTCATGTTTTCAGTTGAACAGAAATACAAAATTAGACATATAATTTAGGTTTTAGACATTGAAATTAATTTTTATACATACAACTTTTCAGTGCACATAGTGATGACTGTCAGTAACAAATGGCAATTACATCTACAGCTCAAACTATTTTAATGATCATGTGATGGATACTGTATTTGGGAGTTCAGTTTTGTGCACAGCTACACATGCTCCCTCTGTATGATTATATTTTTCTAAATAAACAGCAAGACAACCTGGACAGAGATGCTCAGAGGGAGAATATTTCAAAAACCAAATGGTTGAGCAGGCTCACATCAAGATGCTTGTACCCACAGGGCATTGAGTAGGACAAGAAGAGCTTCTTAGGAATTAAAGGGAATTGGGAACACTTTGCTGGAGCTTGAAAATCATTGACTTCCTCAAAGCAAGCATACGTTGGGCAGGGGAACACTGTATATAATCCATTATTACTCCAGTTTTCTCTTCCCTAATAGATAAATGTT
Source organism: Corvus brachyrhynchos (assembly GCF_000691975.1). Lineage (NCBI taxonomy): Eukaryota > Metazoa > Chordata > Aves > Passeriformes > Corvidae > Corvus > Corvus brachyrhynchos. Next base: position 3,747,930 of record NW_008237447.1, on the reverse strand, counting down.
CTCTGTTGAAAAAGGTTAAAAAGTCAACTTAATTTTCTAATAAATTTTTTTAAAGTATTTAGCAAGCCTTTGATCACTGGTAATTAGTTTGCAGGGGACTGGAGACACAACTGGACATATCTCTCTCAAAGCTTTGACCAACTTAGGTATTAACAGGAGCTGTAAAATCATATTAAAAAAACTCATTAACATTTTAGTAGCTCTTTCCAAATAAATTCCAAGGTCCCAGTATCATTTCAACCCTAAAGTACGCTTTCTCAATATGTGATGTCATGGTTTAGGCCCAGCCAGCAAGAAAGCCCCACCCAGCTGCTCCATGGGATGGGGGAGAGAATCAGAAGAGTTAAAATGAGAAAACTTGTGTGTTGTGATAAAGACAGCTACATAGGGAGAGCAAAATCCATGCATGCAAGCAAAGGAAAACAAGGAATTAATTTACCACTTCCCATGGGCAGGTAGGTGTTCAGCCATCCCCATCACTGGGAAGACAAATGCCATCATTCTGAGCCTCTCCCCTGCTTTCCTCTTGCTCCCCCAGCTATATACCCTTAGCACAATGCCGTGCGGTCTGGGATATCCCTTGGGTCAGTTGGGGTCACCTATCCTGAATGTGTCCCCTCCCAATTCCTTGTGTCCCCCAGCCCACTCATTGGTGTGTGAGAGGCAGAAAAGGCCTTGGGTCTGTGTAAGTGCCCCCCGGCAACAAAAATATCCCCAAATTATCCATGCTGTTTCCATTACAAATCCAAAGCACAGCCCCATACTAGCTACTGTGAAGAAAATGAACTCTATTCCAGCAAAACCAGCACAGATGATAAGTACTAGAACTAACATGCAGTTAAAAAAAAAAAATCCACCAAAACTCAAACAAACAACAAAAAAAGACCAAGCAGAACTAACACTACTTTTCATATCCAAGCTACAAAAGCTGTGTCACTTCACTTCCTAAAACAAAATTACACAAGACAGCTTGAGCCAATCTAACACCTTGTCACTGCTCCCTACTGCATGCTGTCTCTGTTTACCTTGCTTTAGCTGTAACATATATCAGGCCTCTCCACGAGACAATTTCAGATGGTTTTCTGCTGGGTTAGTGCAATCAGTCTTTTGAACGATGATCTTGGGTAGAGCCTAACAAGGAGCAGAATGACACCATGTGAAGGAGGGAGGAGGAGCTGCTCCTGCAGCCACGTAAGAAGAAGCCTCCCCATCTGGCAGTGGTCATTTGTGGCACTGACTCAGGGTCTCAAATAAGTCCAACTGGAGAGGAATCAGGTTATAATGGTTTGGACAACTTTAGTGGTTAGGATTTAAAAGCTTGAGAGAGACCTAAATAGATACAATGTTGATGTAAATAGTGATGTTACAATACAGATCTAATAGATACAGAATTCATTCTGATTACTAAATTACGTAGGATTTATCATTTTACTAGTGGATCATAGTGTACAGAATGACCGTCAGGTTTTGTTGTCAAAATTTCAAGAACCCCTGAAGACTGCTGTTGGTTAGAAGTAATACGGCACTGCTGATCTCAGAAGTATGGCATGTCTATGATCTCAGAAGGGTGAAAAGTTAATTGTTATGAGCGTAGCAGAAATTGTGCTGCCTCTTCCATCTCCAGCTCTCCAATGGCAAGAGGCTCCTCTGTTTTGTAAACATCAGGCTGTCTCAGGTGCACAAACAGTAGGTTGAGCTGAATTCTTGCAATGCCACAATGTACAACCTCTGTTATCTTCCTACAGTTCTATACAGAGACTCAGGAATGGAGAAATCATGGGAGAAATTAAATAAAATTGTGCTAGTAGAAGGAAAAAAAATATTGACAAAAGGAGTATATATCTGTGTATATATTTATGTCTAGATATGTCTTTAATTGCTAAATTACCAACATTATTTTTTAAGATTATCTAGATTTTTTGTAAATGAAAAGGAGAATAATTTATAAGATTTTATGTAAATGTTGTATTTATTATTAGTGAAATCAGAGTGTTATTAAAGTTCTGTTGGTACAGGGAAGGTGAGCTCACTAAATTCATATGACATTATTTAAAAGCTCTTAAAAGATACATGGTGGATTTCAGAGGAGTTAGGTTCAGAATTTTAGAATGTTGTTACAGTATAGAAAAGCTGCAACAACCAAAGATAGAAGATTATATCGAAATGGATTTCACTGAAGAGATTAAATCACTGGTTCCCATATTAATTTATTTACCTCATATCAGCACAGCTGAGGGTATACCTCTTTAGATTATGTCAGATCATGCATATCTCAAGAGCAAGGCCTCTCTCATAGACCAGAGGACTGATCTTTTCAAAAATGCAAAATAAAGTAATGCAAATATATCTGGGCACAGAGTGGGACAAAGAAGGCCAGTAACTGATGATGATGGAAAAAGTAATTGTAACTATGCATTTTTTCACTTTCTCAATTGCTCCCTATTAAGATATTTGCATACTGAAAGAAAGTAATGGGAATAAAGACAGTCAGATTCTTTAATACATCCTTGTTTTCTGAATCTCATTTTTATAGGCATACATACACAACATTCTAAAAAGAAAAAACAATAGCCCAAACACTTGATTTATAGAAAAAAATTCTCATTTTCTCTATGAATAATGGTCTTGATCCCATATAAATCCAAATAACATTCCCTGAAGTATAGTGCAGAAATATTTCAGAGGGAAGGTCACCTTTCATATGCAACTCTTGGAGATACACATAAAAAAAGGCACAAATAAATCTCAAAATCCACTGCTTAATCAACCATTTTGCTTCACAGGAGCAATCATACCTGAAAATCAGCACGTCTATTTCAACCATCAGGTGGATGTAGCAGTTGCCAAAGGCAGAGTTGTTCCTCTTTCC
>NW_008237447.1:3715889-3745011 GCF_000691975.1 Corvus brachyrhynchos | reverse complement strand
CCAAAGGCAGAGTTGTTCCTCTTCCCCTCCACGGAACTCCGTATTATGCAGCGCAGTTTCCTGGCATAAACCTCCAGAACATTCTGACACAGACATATTTGTAAAAATGAAGCAAACCCCACTCCCCAAACAATTTCAACATTTTCAGAATTCTACGAAGGCTTATTTTCTCATTTAAAGCTGTAAATAGCTAAGTACACATGCATCTTGGCAAGTGGAGCCTTTTGCATTTTTTTAACAACACCTGCAAAAAGAAAGAGAAGAATGACAAACTAAAGTATGTGTGGGTTGATCACATGTTAGAGGAATGGTTTTACACCCACTATATGATTTTTAAGAAATGAATTCATTTTGATTTAAAGTGATAAACACTTTTCAAAGAAAACTTTGGCAGAAAATATCGTTTAGATTTCTATGTTCTAAAGTTATTTTACTCTGAACTATTTCTCTGGAAAGTTACTGCAAACATAATTTTACAGTAACCTAAACTAAAATATTTATTATCTGCAACTGATAGTTAGTGACCTATTTCTATATAGGTCTTCACTTTGCTCACCTATCACCTTAAGATATATCAAGAATTTTTTCCTTTTATCTTTCATTGAACATGCCCTAAACCAGAAGGCACTTATATAAATCAGAATGATCAAGAAATGTGTTTGAAGTTCAACATTTTTAGCATCTCTGACATAGTTTGTCCGTATTAATATTAAAATGAAACAATCTCAGTGAACTACAGTTCAATTTATGGAATAATTTAACTCCATAAATATTTTAGTAAACACATTATTAGCTCCTGTATGTAGCTTGTCTATTTGTGTGATCAAATTAATTCTAATGCTCTGGAAAAACCTGTATCCTCCTGAATTGAATGATTGGTCCTGTTTAATGATATATTCTCTGTCATAGAATTACAATCATCTTATTTTGTCCCCTAAAAACAAGGTAAGAATTCACTGCCGATATACAAATGCTTTGCTGTGTCAGTAACCTAAATCTGAAACATAAATTGCTCCAGATGTTTAGCCCACAAGTAGCTCTAAATCTAGAGCATGGGGTATTAAATATTCAGATGGAAAATTTCTGATGTACTAGACTGGGAGTGAAGAGATTCAAGTTCTGCCTGTTTCTATGTCACTTCAGGTGCATTCTTGATTTCTTATGTCACTTGCCTGACCTGTCCTCTATATGTATGAGATAAGAGTCATGCTAGCTCATCAGGAAGGAACGCTGATGTCATTTATAATTGTTGATTCCAAAACAGGTTCCATATCTGGGTGTTACACGAGCATCTCAGATACGAAAAAAAAACCAAAACACCCAAACATTCCAAAAAAAGAGACTGCAAATCTAAATCAAAATGTGATATCTGCTCAGAAATCACTTTCTATTTGACATTGTCATATTTACCTTTCTTCCATAACCCAGCAGGCAATCAATAATTAAAAAGATAAATAAATTGGTATGTTCTTGTAAGGGAAGCAGTAGCTCATTACTCTTTTTTTAACTTAGTTATACTTGCCATCACTTGGAAGACCTGCTCCTTTCTTTCACTAAGTTCAGTCTCTTGAAAGTGATGTTTCTTTCATTTACTAATCTGACATATGAACAAGTAGATGCTGTGATAATGGTTCAGATGCTCCAAGGAAAGATCATGAATACCAGAACAAACAGCAGGGTAAAAACTCCTAAGTGTCTGTCCTGCTTAATGTCCCTGGCAATAAAAAGGACAAATTACAAACCAGAAGATTTTGATATGGGATTTGTTGTTTTTTGCACAATGATTTTGGTTTCATTTGTGTCCCCCCTCCTTCCCTAAAGCTATCCTCAACTATTTAACCTTTAGAAATGATACAATCCAGTTCCAGACTGCCTGCAGAGTCATAGGAACAGAGAATGGTTTGGGTCAGAAAGAGCATTAAAGACGATCCAGTCCCAACCCCCCTGCCATGGGCAGAGATATCTTTCACTAGACCAGGTTGCTCAGAGCTCAATCCAACCTGGCCTTCAACTCTTCCAGGGATGAGGCAGCCACAGCATCCCTGGACAACCTGCGCCAGTGCCTCGCTGCCCTCACAGTAAATACTTTTTTCCTAATATCTATTGTAATCTACTGTCTTTCTGTTCAAAGCCATTCCCCCCCTTGTCCTATCACTACCAGACCCTATAAAAAGTCCCTCCCCAGCTCCCTTTTAAGCTCACTTCAGATACTGGAATGCTGCCATAAGGTCTCCCCACAGCCTTCTCTTCTCCAGGATGAACAGTCCCAGGTCTCTCAGCCTTTCCTCACAAGAGAGGTGCTCCAGCCCTCTGATCGTCTCTGTGGCTTCCTCTGGACTCACTCCAACAGGTCCACATCCTTCCTGTGCCAAGGACCTCAGAGCTGGGTGCAGTACTCCAGCTGGGCTACTCATGAGAGCAGAGTAGAGGGACAAAGAACCACTGGTCACACTTCTTTCAATGCCATAAATAGCCTCTTCAGAACTGGAAAACCGTCAGGAGAGACAACATTCAGAAATACATCACCTTCAGATGAAATCTCAAGGGCAGAAGTGAAAGAGGCAGTTGCAGTTCTACCATTCCTTCAATCATCATGGAAGATTCTCCTCACCTAATTTATAGTCATTCCAAACCTCCCTTGACTTACTACCTTTGTGGGGTTTTTCTCAGTGGCTGCCTAAGAAAGGTCAATTTCTGCATCTGACAACCAGCTGTTCAGCAACAGAGAACAAATGAGATGGGCTTAGCTGGCTCTTGAATGAGTTATCCTGGAAGTAAACCAGAAGGGAAGAATAATGGCTGTAATTGATCTGCATAAACCACTTTTGCCCATCCATCCTGAGTGGTGGAAAAGGAGGGAGGAAACCTCTGTCCCTCCTGCAAGGTTCAATGATTCCCCCACTTCCTTTGCCCAGCTGAGGAGCATCTCAGTGCTGCCAGTGCCGCAATGCAGAGGGCAAGGGGAATAATAAAGCTGCCCACCTCTCCTTCACAGGCCTGATAGTGAACTTAAGCCTAGACCACCCCAAAGTACCTCAGGAAGGCTGTGTGTTACACCCATTGCAGTGGCCTCCCTCCGAACGAATTTTAGCAAGAAACACTGCAGCCACTGCTGCACTCTCACCTTGGAAGTATTCATCCTGGATCTGTGCTAGTGAAAGGTTTTCCATGAGCTCTAACAATTGTTTTCTTTCTGTAGAGCAGCTGATGGCTCACCTAATCAATTCCCTGTCAAACCCAGCTCTGTGAATGACATCTTACCTCAAAAGTCACGAGGCAAAATCTCTCTTACTTGGCTTTAGAGTTTCTCTGACAGCGAAGGTCTTCCTCTGCATCGTATCTGCAGCACTTGCTACACAAACAGAAAGTCACTGATTGATAAGACTTGACTTATTAATTGTGCAAAGGGACCAATTATAATAGATTATTAGGATGAACCTTTGTCCCTGCAGATGTTGAGACTAGAATCACAGGAAGTCAAATATTATGACAACTATTCTTCTGGGCTTGGATAGGAGCTTGGAAGCTATTGAAATAAAATATGAATGGCTAGACATGCATATAATATAATTAAATGTATTAAAATAATGCAGAAGTTCCCAAAATATGACTCATACTTCCAAGCTACCAACAAAGGAAAAGAACTGCTGCTGCTGCAAGGAGCAGTTGACAAAAAGAGTCACTACACAAAAGCAACCCAAATAAACAGATAATCTTCTCAAACAAGAAAGCATGCAGCTGGATTCTTCTATCTGTTCATGACTAAGTGGCATAATAGGCATGAGAAATGTGATACAGAATTCTTTGGCTCGTACTTTGAAATATTAGAAAGGATTTCAAATACTGAAGAGATGTTGCTGAGACGAAAGAAGCCTGTGGTCTGTATTATCATCATGCATCAAATAAAAAAGTTATAGGTTATTATTTGTCATAATTAAAGTCCAAACCAATCCCGCAGCTCACCTGACACCTTGTAATTGGCTAAAATTTCACTGACGTAAACTGATTTCTCTACATGTAAATCTTAAATGTGTGGAATCACAAACCAGTGTGGTTCCAGCAGATATGTTCAGTCTGTAACACCATGACTACCTAATGTCAAGCAATATACAAAGCATTACTCACAGGACAGTGATATTTTGATGCAGTGTGTACATTCATGCATTTTTAAAATAATGAAATAATTTTAGTACATACACCTTGCCAATGTTTCTGTTTCAATGGCTCAATATGCATTTTTCTTCCTTTGTGGCTGCATTACTTCTATTTAGATGACACTTCATGGGTACACCAGTCAAAAAAGAAGAGATTTCTATGCAGAACTCTGTGATGGACAACAGAAAATATACTATCTCTAGGGTAAAATAGAAAATGAAAGCTAGTAAAATGTAAATATAGTCAGAATGTGGCATAAGTTTATTGGACCTAGCCATGCAATTCCTGTCAACAATTTGGACATACATTCCAACGGCATAAATGGTCCTGTAGCAGCATCTGGCTTTAACTTGTTTTGCTCAATAGGCCCATAAATGCATTTCTGAATAGGAAACTATGATTTTTTTTCCTATTATCTTTTCTCATATGCAAATAGTTCTGAGAAACAGACTGCATTCTGAAAATAAAATTTATTTAGTACCTTGTAAAAGTTCTCTATAAAATGTAAAGGAAGAGTCTGATTAATCTTGAGAGGATTTATGAATATTTTCTTAAGTATTTTTCTTTCTCATTGCTAACTGTGAGCTTTAGTGACCATAAACCATTCATCTAAAAGAAAGGCCTTAAGGTTTCATATAACCAGTTTTACTCTGACTTAAAATTTTATCAAAATTGAATTCGAGGATTTCTGAAGAAGCTGCTTAGACAAATATAGCACAAGCTTTTATTAGAAAATTACAATGGACACAGTATAATCTTATCTCATTTATCTTGACATTCTTGTACCTTTTTTCTGTTCCCATGTCTGTGACAATTACCTTTTGTTACTGCTGTTGCTGTGAGTAAGACAATAGAGGTCACTGCTGATGGTGTGAGTTGAGAGCTGGCCTGAGCTTCCCTTCTTGAGGAGACACTATCATCTGTCCTTTTCAGAAAAAAAGGAAATGCTGACATTCTGTAAACAAAATCAACTGACTAAGCAGACAGCCCCTTTGAATACAGGTGTTCTGTATTCAAAGATGCTTAAAAGCTATTATCTGATGAACATTTGTGAAAAAATAAATATTACGATATGTAGCATTATTTTACTGTTTTGGAGAGGATATTTGCATATGGTGGAGACAGGGAGGTTTGTACACAATGTGAGGCTGACATGTTGGCATCACTGAAAAGATAGGGACTAGTCACTTTTGAAAGGTCATTCTTCAAAGGAAATTATTTTTCTCTGTTATCTCGCGCACAGTTGTTTAGTTTTCAAACTTTCCAAAGGCATTCAGATTTCAGTATAATCACAATAGTGCATTCCATTAACTATGAAAAAGATTAAGAATGACCTTTCATCAGGCAAAAGACACAGCACAACTGGCAGCTTTATGTATTTATTTTCAATTAGATATAAAAATGCAGCAATGTTCCAATTTTCAGCTACATTCTCACACAAAGGCAGGCATTTCAGACTATGTGGGTACTAAGAAAGTGTGAACATTAAATGAAAAATAAATGTATATGAAGAAGTGAGGAATATTTAAAGAAAGAAATGAAAATTGGTTGTGCCAGCAGTGGGAAGATAGAGTGTATTTAGACAAACAAAAAAAGCAAGAAAGTAAACATCAGTTTATGGTCATTGCCTACAGAACTTGCCCTTTTTCATCAAGATGTTTCCTTGTTTATACCTTTTTCAGGTACTTGTAGCATTCAAGTAGGAAAAGCCAAGTCTGACCAGCAAATACCTTTTATTCATGCTCTGTCAGAACAGGCTTGATTAGTCATGTTATCTTCACAAAGTTTATCAGCTGCTCCTAAGCTACAGATTTGGTGAGGCATAGGCTGAGGGGTCCTGGCACCTTGGTCTGGGTGACCTCTTCTTGCCCCACAGGAGTCTCTTTCCGAGGATAGGAACAGAGTGGGGAAATAGAGGAAATGGTGTACACTTAACTCTTGTCACACAGGTCACAGCTTCCAATGTCAGGTTGTATCTGCAGAGCTATAGCTGCTCCCAGTCTGCTCCAAAACCTTTCAGATAACACTGGGTTAGTGTTAGTCAGACAATTAGCTGTGGTGGCATGAAGTTCATTTTTGGCAATACTCAGAACTTCATTGATCTTTGCTCTATAAGCAGCTATCACTGCAGCAAAGTCATGTTAAAGAGTTTGGTTATGAAATCCTGCTGGGTCCCATCAGATTCATCTCATCCACAATGCAGTCTTCTCTCCAATTCTCAGCTTTCTCTTCCTTATTAAAGAGTTCAGCCACAGGCAGGGTAGGGAGATTCCTTGATGAAAATAACTTGGGTTAGTTTGTACCTCTAAGCTCTTCTGGATGAGACACTACACCCATTTAAAGAAGCGATTATTATTATTATAGATATATAACTATTATAATATATAATATATATAATTATTATATTATTTTATATATATTATTATTATTATTAAGTAAATCTCAGTGAAGCAGTGATCAAATTGAATCTTGAGGCACAAAAGCTCATCTACTATCACCTGCACAGCAAGAATGGCCCTAAACCTACTGAACTTGTTTGATTAATACCCCCTGAAGACCATCAATGGCCACTGCAAGGGACTCTGCTCATTGTCTTTGGGTTCATGCAAAGAGTGATGAGCACATTCTGTGACATGGGAGCCAATGCCAGCTGTGTAGGACTTGTCACTGTTTCCTGGGTTAATCTTGCAGCAGTTTTAGATGTTCCTTTTGATAGAATCATTCATCTGAAGTCATCATTCTTTATCAAATTCCAAAAAATCTACTGTGATACATTGTGAGTATTTTGCATTATTACTATCATAATACCAGTTTGGGCAGAATTATAGGATTACAGCTGTACCAAAAAGCAGGAAAGATTCATCTCAGCTTGAGGGATTTGTTTTGTAATAACTTCCTTTCTTTTCTGACAGATATCCAACTGAGAGAAATTCAAGTACTTTTTAAAGGCTCTCTGTGAAAAATAAACTGATAAAAGCAATACTGAATTAGTCCATTTCCTGAATGACCTAACTTTATTTTTTATTTTGTCAACTCTGCCCATTTGTAGAGCACGGAAAAGCTGTTCTGACACTGTGGTGGAGTTAGTGTTGTTAGACAAAAGCAAAAATATGTGATTTTCTTTGTAAGAACATCCTACCTCCAAGGACTGGAATTCAAGCTGTTGTGTACAAGGCAAAATTCTGAAAATAATTTCGTCACTGGAGTATTACCCCCAATGTCAATATCCTCATTATGTTATCATCCAGCACCAACACAAATTAATTATGATTCATCAGAAAAAAGCACAGATATCCAATACTTAGATCAGAATTTGGAGAATTTGTTTTTTGCACATAACCTCAGTGCACAATTTCAGAACACATATTCTAAGAGTTTCTAGATAAAAAAATTTAGTCAGTAGAAAAGAATGGCTCAAAAAGAACACAAACATCAAGCAAAAATCCCCAGTGTCACCATCCCAGCAGTAGCCAGACACCTCCATGTAAAACGAATAGCTCAAACACACCCTGGCTTTCAGTCTGGCTTTTCACAGTTTAAACAGAAAAGCTTTACTTCAAGCAGGTCAAGCAGGTTTTTGTTCAAGACTTTTTCTTTTTTTTTTTTTAATTTAGTTAACATATTTGGTGAAGAAAGAGGGGGAAAATTGCTTGAAATTTGCAGGTTGAAGTGAGTCACAGTGTTTGCATTAGCAAGGCCTTATAGAAGGTTTTGTGTTTGCTCCCAAAAGGAGTCAGAGTGGATTCATGTAGGGTCCTGGCAGAGCGTGTTCCCTGGCAACTTCTCTTTGACAACAAAATAAATAAAGAAAAGAAAACAATGCAGTAAAAGCCTTGACACTTTTAAATTTCAAATCAATTTAGTTTTTAACTAAATTTCCTTTGTTGGGTTAGTCTGCTTTCCACCTCTGCATATGTCATCATTAGGTGTTACTCCTTAGTCGGGATGAAACAGTTTATTCAGTCAGCTTTAGAAGATCTGTAGAAAAGTTTTTTGGTTAAAGCTACAGGTAATAATGAATGGATTCTGATGTCCCCTAGAAACAAATTCCTTGCCTTGTGCCAGACCTTTTGTTGTTGCAGCTTGATATTTCCTCCAGCGGCACAAAGCTGGCAGGGCTGGATGGCTCCTTGCCCTGGACTGTGCACTTTGGGGCACAGCAACCAGGACAGCACAAAGCTCTGCTCTGCCCAACCAGCCTTGGTGGGGTGTGAACACCGTCCAATTGGGGTCTCAGTGGCCTGGGAGTGTCAATAATAATAATAAGTATTATTATTATTATTGTTATTTATATTTATTAATAATACATATTATTATTTATACTTATTAATAGTAATAATAGCTATTATTTCATATATTCTATATGAAAAGGCAGTGGAAATGAAGGTGTTACAGCCAGCTTCTTGCACACCCACTGACTGGCTCTTCCCAGACAAGAAATCTTCTCATGACACAGTTTGCAGTGTTCAAACACTTTTCTGCTTATTTGTAAAAGTGTAGCATAAAATGCTCTTGCAGCACCATCTAATCTTGTGTGTATGTGTTAAGGTACAGAGACTTCTGCCCAGACATTCAGCAGTTCTCTCTCCTTCCTGTCTTCCTTTCTTTCTTTGTCAAGTTGAGCTGGAATTTGATAATTCTTTAGGAATCCAAGTCCCCGACCAAGATTTTGAAAATATGGCTTATTCCTATCATAGCATCAAAATTATTATTTTTTTATCCTTGAAATACACTTTTTTAGTATTACTAATAGTAGGACTCTTAGTTAATTCCATATTGTGCTCCATCAAAATGATTCTGGAAGTATTACAATTTTTACTTATGTAATATTTTCATTTATATTTATGCAATATTGCCATTTCTACTTATATAAAATTTCCAAACATTCTGAAATCTTTTCCTCTTTTACTCACGGTGTCTTTCCTATTAAAACAGGATTGAAGTGCCAAATTTCCCTCAAAATGCCTATTCTATTGGCCCTTTATTCAGAGATCAGGTAATTATGTTCTACACATACACACTCACACACACAAGGGATTTAATTACTCACTCCCTTGCAGGTAGATTACATATTTGTGCAAAATAAGTGATACATATGAATGAGTAGAATTGGCATATACTGCTTTTAATACAAATAGATGCACACACACACATACACACATTAAAAAAAAAAAAGAGGATCAAATCCACAACACTTACAAAAAGTGCAGGAAAATATTACAAAATATACAGCCACCTTATCTAAACTGGTATTAAAGGACTCATGAGAATTAGCCAAAAAATACATTTATAACAGTAATCCTAGCCTAGACAAGGTCTTATAACTTAAAAGAAGATTTTCAGAATCACCTAAGAGTCCTCTGGGTCTCAAGATGGGGTCCCAGATGCATCAGTTTCAGGTAAGAGCGAAACATAAGAGTTTAAAGAGGTCAGTTACAGAACAGACAAAGCGGATAATGTACTTTTAGCTTCATATGCTAAACTCAAAACCACAAAAAACTTCCCAAACCCAAGCCAAAGCCTGAAAGATTTAAATATAATTAGAAAATTGGATTTTTAGAAAATCCTTGATACGTGCAAAACCTTGTACCTGTATTGAAGACATTAGTAAACAAAAACCCAAAAAATTCTTATAGGAGACTTAGTTTCCTAAAATAGATTAAAGCAAATGTCCACCTGTATAAATCCAGTTAAGACTAAAGAAATTATGAAAGATGATTTTTTTTTCCCGTAAATAAGTTGCCAGTGCCTGACAGCTTTTCTATCGATTTTTATTTTGGAAACTGCTTAGTTCCCCTCTAGCAGTCACAGGTAGAGACATCTTATTCTCAGGATGTTTCCTAGATGCTTTTTCTTCTAAACTATTTTTTATAAAGGCAAATATATCAAGGACAGCAATTCTTATAGGCTGATGTCTGCAGTTAAAAGAAAATCTGCATTCTTGCTAAATTCTTGCTAAATGACACCATCAGAGATTTCTGCTTCTGGCAAGACCAGGAGAGATAAAAATTACGTTATTTAAAAAGAGACTACTCACATTAGATGGACATGGAAGATGAGTCAATCTCCCCTCTACAAATGCTTCCCCAGACATGCTTAGTTTAAATCTTACAGAGGATGAAAGAGTTATTGAAAGTTATATTAACCATGAGGTTTTCTTCAACACCTGAGCTAAAATACTTCAGTACTAAGCACTGATGAGTTTCAGAAAATCTGGTAATTTTAATACAAGCTGAGACAACAAGTGCTATGAGTAAGGGTGGGTACAAAAAATGTGTAGAAAGAAGGAACCAAGGCAGAGTGTGGTCACGGTTTGCATCTCATCTTTTTGATGCTCTCATGAAAAATGAGCACACCAGATTTTTTTTTTTTTTCTGTCAGAAGTTTCTTGCTGCCACCTTGCTTTATAAAAGTACATTTATTTAGACAGGCAGCTGACCTCAGGAGAAAGAGAAAAGTCTTGTATAAATCCAAGTGTGAGGCAAATATTCCTTCTCCTGTATTCCATAGAATGTTTTTAATAAAATATTAAGTGGATGAACTTACTCTCAAATTATATTTTGGATAACACACTAATGTCATCATGGTGCCCTTCACATTCCATCAGTTTGTGCTGTGTTGAATAGTAAAACATTAGGCATAGGTCATTTATTTCAACAATCATCATCTGTACAACAGTTGAAGAGAATGCTACTTCTCTAACAATAGCACCAGGATAACACATCCCACTTCCCTTTCACTTGGCTACTGAATTGTTGCTCTGCACTAAAAGGATTAAGCATTGCATAATAATAGCAATATCAAGATAAATGTGACTAAGAAAAAGCACATTAAGGCCGTTTCAAGGCACACTTTCTCGTTTAATCTTTGTACAGAGAATCAGAAGATCGGCTCTTGTAACAGAGACAAAACTGGGAGAGTTTCTGGCACACTTAATAGAAAATACAAATGTAAATTTTGCATTATTACATATTAATTATGGACATGCAAGCAGCCTGAAGATTATATTTAAAAAAAAAAAAAAAAAAGAAGTATTAATAAAAGCAAATACTTTATCTCTTTGAGCACCATGTATAATTGTAATATAGTACCTGATTTGATAGAACTGAAGTATTTATTGCAAACTTCTTGAGCAGTGATCAGTCCCTAGAGATAAGCTCTAGCAAAGTCAGAGGCTTAGATATTCCCCAACTTTTAGATCCTAAATAAGCTTTTTCACAAAACACTCCTCCATGGCTATCCTTTCCCAAAAAAGCAGGCCATTGAATTTTAATTAAATTCTTATTTGTGCAAAAATTACTCCTGTGTCTGAAATTTTTCGGTAGGGTCCATATAGTGGTTATGTCATTGATATATTATTGCTATTCCTTTCCAACATTCTTTACCTAAAAAATCCAAATTTTCTCATGTTGGCCCAATAGCCTCCTGATGCATTTTTGAAAAAATTGATTGTGGTGTTTTTGTGACAAAAATCCCCACTTTTTTCTTGCAATCATATTATGCAAATAGAAAACCAAATGTGAGGAACCTGCTGAATCAGAATTTTTACAATTGGATAGAAGATGTTTGATTCAAATTTTCTTTAATTAAAATGACTGTAATCTTAGCCTACTTAATGCAGTACACGCTTTGAACAAAAGTATATGCTACAAACTTGGTTAAAATTGTCAAATGAACAATACATTAATGAGAGAATACTAGCAACATGACAACCTTGTAAAAATCAAAACTGGTGTAATGTAATTCTGAACTTTTTTTGTTTTAATTATTTATTCAAAATTCTAGATTAAAATTTTTAAAATCTACCACTTGTGGTTCAGAGCAGAGGAGGAATAGCACATATGAGAATGCCAGTCTTTTTTTACCTGTTAATAATTTTATTTATTACACTCCTTCATCTTGTTTTTTGGTTGCTTTTTTTTTTCCTGTGAAGAGGAAGAATTCTTCAAGAGTTGGGGAACTTCATTGACATAAAAATACAAATTTGGTATGACTGTGGAACTGTGATGAAATCCAATAGAGACCAATACTTTTTGTTAGCTAGGAACTTTGAATGTTTGATATCGTTGCTAGGTCTTTGAGAAATTTATTTCTATAGAATAGAAAATCCCTCTTTCTGTAAATTTTAAAGGCAATGGTGCTGAATATTTTTACTTAAAAGATTTCTCAGTTGCTTCACACATAACCATGAGCTTTTTGTTTTCAATATCTCTGCAATACCAAAACCGCCCACAGTCAGTACTACATAATTCATTTCCACGTATGTGAGTTCTGAAGAAAAAAATTCTGATAGCAAACATGCTATGTCACCTACAGGAATTTTAGAGGGTTTTTGGGAGGTTGTGGTGTGGAGGACTCGAGAGTCAGAGGACAAAGACAGCACCTGATGTGAGACCATGGTCAGGAGCCTGACACCAGCACTGGTACCCAGGAAAGACTGGCCTTCAAGAGGAGTCAGGGACACTGGGCAGTTTGCTACAATGCAGAACACAATAGCCCTGAAGGACTAAAATGAGGGCCAGGATCCACAGGAAGACACAGTGGGTAGAAGAACAGGAAGGTACCAGCACTTTTTTCTCTGATCTGGCCAATTTTAAATTTGAAGGATAGGCATCCTAGTTTTTTATCATAGGAGCACCTGACTTCTTGATTTTAAAAGCTCTTCGAACTTCCTTGAGGATCCAGGGCATCTAGTTCTGTTCATCTCAAAACAGGGACAAATTTCCCATCTCACCAGGCTGCATTTTTGACAGTTTTTGGAGTTTCTTCCTATAATATTTTAGCCTTACTTTCCATCTTGTCAAAGAGACTATCTACTTCATAATATAAATCCAGGAAGCAAAATACTCTTAAGCTGTTTGCCAAGACTTTCAGAAAACTGTTCTAATGGTGCAAGATGGCACAGAGATTCTCATCTGTTAATTATGAACTGCAAAATCTTTGGGGAGGTGGGAGGAAGGAAGATACTAATATTAAACTGTATCCATCTATGAAATTTAAATACAAACGCTGAATTTGGGCTAGACCTTTATTTGGCGTAGTCAGTATAATTCTTCTAACTTCCCTCAGATCCATCCAGCATGCACAAGTTGATTAGCTTGTTCATTAGTTCTCTTATCCATGATTACATCTGCCAAGGACAGACTCCAACCACAGCCTCCATGCATTCCATGTTGGGTTTTCCCTTGTTCTCCAAGACTGGCCATGTAAACCTCTAAGCTTATATATCCATCAGTTTTGATGAGAAGTCACACAAGCATAGGGGTCCATGTGCCCAAATGTCTTTCTGGAGCTGGAAGAGACTGTATGTTTATTCTTTTCAAAGTCAATACTTATCAAACTCTACAGATTGAGACTATTTTGTTTTTCAGAGCAGCCCTTGTCACATTCGTCTAAGTAACTGCCTACTTCTTCACTCTTTCATTCATCTTTTTCTGTTTTCCAGACTTTTCATTCCTTTGTAGCAGTTGCAGTGGATCAGAGCCATATGGCTCTGACTTTTAACTGCTGCAGCAAGCTGCTCTACCACCTGGTAAAGGAGTGATACAGACTCTGCTCCTTATTTCCAGAAATCCCGTGTCTCCTTTCACAGTGACTAGGCTTTTCACAAAGCAGTGAAAGGAAAGAATTAATCTGAACCCACTTAACAGATAATATAGAAATTTCTATATTGATATTTATTGAAAATGTGTATCTTGGTAGACTGAATACAGGATTTAATTTCTTTTTAACATCTTAACAGTGCAAAAGTTAAGGATAAATGTAATGACGACCAGAACGTGCCTTGTAGATTTTTCAAGTAATCTTGCATCTAAAAGCAGATGTGGTATTTGATCTTCAAATACCACGTTTCAAGAGATCAATGGCAACCTCTTTAAAGAAAAAAGAAATCCCTCTTCTTTTTTTTTTTTTGTATTTCTAAGACAGGATAATAGAACCAATGTTTATCCCTTCGCCTTAGCTCCCTTTCCATATAACACACAAAGGTTTTCCCATGTGATCTATCTCAAAATATTCAGTAATGTTTATACATTTTTCCCTTTAAGACTTCTAAGTGAAATCCATGTGTCATTAGCATTTGTACTGTAACTGAGGAGCAGCTTGAAGATGCACATGAAAAAAGAAACCCTCAAAAAAACACCAGAAGAGCATTTTGAAAAAATAGAAATTAAATATAATCTCAGTGTCCTTACTTGAGGGTACACTTTGCTGCGCATGGAGTAGAGGTAAGCTTCACAAACAGCTTAAAATATACCAAGTTTGTCTACATGAATAGTGCTGCCAAAGCTTCACGTTCGTCAACACCAGCATTTTGTGGAATTGCATTTTCACCCTTGGAAAATCTGGCTGATTCTTGATTTTATATTATGCAGACTCCTTGGGGTTTATTTTGTTTGCAATTCATTGGTCATAACCTAAAGTAACTGTGTAACAACCTTACTGATTGAAATGCATGCCACATGAAGAGGGACTATTTGTTTGTTCTCAAAGATTTAACAAAACTGTCATTTCTTGCAAGAAAGAGAATACTTGGTGAGGACACCTTCAAGGAGTCAGGGTTGAAGGTGAGGGTAGAAGGGTTCAGTAAGATACTTCCTCACATTAGACCATAAACTACTGACTGCATATGTTTTATAACAAGCCATTTGGGGAAAGAAAAAAAAAGAAAGATGAAACATGGCAAGACAGAAAAAGCACTATGGAACAGAAGGAGTGTGAGGATAAATAAGGAAGGCAGGAAGGAAAGTTTCAAGAAATGGAGAGTATTGGCTCGCCTGTCAGAAAAGGAACTGTTTATGTTCTAGAGTCCTGGTGAAGAAACAGAATATGGACTCTGGTATGAGCAGTTTCTTATAATTACACAAAAATGACATTACAGTGACTTCTAACATCTCCAAGAAACTGGAAGTGCCTAAAAGAAAACCCCATAAGATTGGAGGGGGGGTGCAGGGGAAGTTAGACTTCTGATAAAATTAGGAGCCCTGGTGATTCTGATTAACAACCCATCTTTCATTACTGCCTTGTCATGTGCTACTAAATACCCTTTTAAATTTAGCTCACTGGGTTCCTGCCAAGTTATAGCATGTTTTAAAGTGAACTTTGGCTTCAGTGAAGCCAAACTGAGAAATGTAGAACCCTCTCTAAGGTAGAGGGGAGTTACATTACATGCAACTGCACAGGGAACTTCATCAGCTCCTCAAAATGCGCTGTCAAAGGACACAAGAAGAACTCAAGTTCCTTTTATCCTCTGGAATTCAAGCTAAAATCCAGCAGCTTTGTGACACCAAATAGAAATAATTCAGTAGCACTTAGGAAGTGGATACTTTTATCTACTGTTCTGACATCTTCTGGGCATAAGTAGCCTTGACTTTCAGTCCTCATTGATTTTAAGGGGTTAGATACTGTCCATTTCTACTGTGACAGAGGACAAACTTTTTAAAACTTGGTATTAGTCTTCAGCATTGCAAAATGTCTATTTTAATGATGTCCCAATGGAATGGACTAGGCAATTAAAAGTTTTTGCTGAAAATCCGGCTATTAAATTATTAACACATGGAATTCACGTGAAACAGTGTTATAAATTACCCTGTCCAGCAGCTGTCATTGATTTCACATGCACAACAAGTTCTTGTATTGTATCATTCTTGATTCTGATGCTTTCATTGTTAAGGAAGATGACTCGTAAAACAAAGATTTCCCTCTTTTGCTCCACTTGCAGTTTCTTCCTTCCTACGATCCTAGATCCTACTTCCCTTTCCAGAAGATTGATCCAGTGTACAAATGCAACAAACAGATGAAGAGAGCTCAGGAGCAAAGACTGAATACCTGGTGACTCATTTACACTCGCTTATTAGCTATTTAATTGGCAATTTAGGAACTGTTTAGCTAATTTCAGTATTTGTGATTTCTGTTGTGAACCAAATCAGTGTCATGGTTACCATGCAGTTGATACACTACACACACGCCTCAATTTTTTACAATTTTTTACCACATCTGGGGAAGAATATCAATAATAATGGACAAAAATCTCTGAATACAAAAATGTTACTCTTGTGGATCATCTTCTGGAATCTGGTAACTAGCCCACTTGCCATATTCAGTAAACAAATTATACACAACAGATACTTTTTCAAAGCATGGAATAGGTTCCTCCAAGTGTATAGGCCACAGAGACTTTTGAAAATAATGGCAGGAAAAATGCAGTATGCCCAAATAACAGAAGAGGCTATTTGTAAAATGAAAGGTAATAATAAAGTACTTATGTGAAGCAAATGAAAGTTCTGCCACAACTGGGCAAAACTGGGCAATGAAAAGCTACAGCCTTTTTGTAAAGGCTCGACACTATTTTCAAAAGGAGGAAAAAGATGCAATAACATAAGTTAAGGATGCGTGATGATATCTGAACTCTAATTATTACGTGCTTTTTTTCCCTCCCTTTTTCCCTATTTTAGTAAGAGAGAAATGCACATTGAAAAGTGAGAAGAATATACCTTTAGAGGATAGAAGTTAAAAAGTGCATGCCTAAATTTGCTGATGCAGGCAAAATATTAGGTGCTCACGCACCTCTCTTTTAGCATAAGAGCTTGGTTTGGATTTTAAGAACAGATTAGTGTAAGTATTTTAAAGGAGATATATACATGATTTACTCTATTCATCTACAGCTTTAAATTGTAGAACATGAAAGCCAAATGATTTTTTAACATCTTGTTGTCACTATAGCACTGAATTATGGTAGCAAACTGACAGATGAAAAATATACACACTTGCCTGAGTCCGTGAAATAAGGATATGATAAATATTAAAAACTACAGCAACTTCACATAGTCATGGGTTTATGGGTTCTTGATCAGAAGGGAGGAGAGGAAGTAAAATCACCTATTTGATTATTAGTATGATGTTTCTGTAACAATACACATTTTGAACCATGACAGGAATAAAACCTTCACCTTCAGAGATGGCTTCAAAATGAACTTTATTCTTGTGCGTCCAATAAAAACCAGATGCAATATAATTTAAAAATGTAAGCTTGTGGTCTTGCATTATTGTCGTAATCAGCTGCCTTAAGAGACTGTGAGGGGTTTTAGTCATCCAACATGAAACAAATTGGCTACTTTATTTTCTTGCTCATCAATGCTTTTCCTTCCACTGTCAGTACCTCATATGTTTTAATTCCCCTTCCTATTGCTTGGATTGGTGCACCAACCAAAACAAGAAACTATCTCTTTCTGAGATGCTTTCTGCTGGCTTATGAATTCCAAGTTCATGCTTTGGTGAAAGGAAAAGCTTGACTGTCAGAGTCTGGAGGTGTCCCACTCTTTTATGCTGGTATCATTGCTGAGCAAGGAATGCAGTTAAAGACTTTTTTTTTACCTCACCTGCTCAGAAAGAAAAAAATTACCTCAGGATAGCCAGTGTCTTACTATTTTTTCTGATTTTTTCAGCATTTCTTCATACTATATTATGTCTAAACTATTGTTTCTTTTTGTGGCCTGTGTTCTCATAGCAGTGGAGCTATGAACTGGAACCCTAGGAATGTTAATAGATGGAAGATATGCCTGTCTTCTCAGATAACTTCTATATCCTTCATTCATGTCCACAAAGATCCCAACACTGTTATATTAGATGGTCATATCCTCAATCTTCTCTTTTCTTCCCTTAAATTTTCTTAGTGTTTTCAACTCTCTTCTTTCCAGGGTCTTTGCTAAGTTACCTCTCAAAAATCCTGAGGCAGGCTTTTACAAAAGAATCCATTGGGCAACTTTGGCAACAAAGTCCTTTTTCCAGACAGTCTTTCTTTGAATCTACTGGCTGCTCAGGAATTAAAAGTTCCAAAACATCTTGATTTTTGAGAAAACAGCTTCTGGCCTGTCACACTCAACATGAGACAGGCATTTGCAGTAATATCTAGCTTACGTGACATAGCTCTGCTTTTGAAAAGAATAGAAAACAGACCTACGTGAGTACCACGTGGAGATTGATCTCATCTTTATTTTAGGCGTGGATAACAAAAGTCTCGTCTGCTTTATACTCTGGAATATATTTTTCTGAATACCATAGAGTTCTGCACTAAAAATTCTACAAGGAAATGCAAGAAATTAGAACTTTTTTTTAAAATCAAGAATTTTTAAACCAAGATTGTTTTAAAAATTCTCAGAGAAAATTTTTATATTGAATATATGTCATCTATCAATAAAAATACCTTCTGACCTTAGGATTGGGCAAAGTTTTTGGTGAAAATGTATGTGCATATTTACTATGTCACCAGGACTGCATTCTCTCTTACCACCAGTTAGTGGTATGACAGGTTGAAAAATGTCAAACATGTTTATAGAAGAGAGAATTAGCCAACTTTACAGTGTAAGCCTGTTTCGGCAAAGGGCCACGTCAATGGGCAAGAATTTATCAGCTTTGTTAAAAAAAAGTCACCTAATGAATCAGATATCAGCAGATCAATGGTTCTTCTTCCCTTTTTGATAAAAGTCCAAGCTGCCACCTGTGCCAGGTTGGCTCCCACCTAAGGAATATGCAACCTAGGGCTAGGAAGGGGATGTAATTACAGCATGCCAGCGGGCAAGGAAGATCCTGCTTTGGAGTCATAAAATTATGTTTTTCTCACAAGCAAAAGACTTACCAAAAAGTGAAATACACAATACAACAATTCCAACATGCATTGAAAGAGAGCTGATGGACAGTATACAACAATTCCTGCAGTAATCTATTGCAGATTATATGTGAATGTAACCAACTCTTTCTCAGATTGCTCATCCTTCATTAAAACAGCTCTTCAATAATTTGATCTGTATTACAAATTGAATATTACCCCTGTCAATCTTACCTTATCTCTCTGATATCTAACTGCTGTGATCTGCACAATGCAGAAGATGAACTATTGTTTGAAAAAGAACAGGTCTGGTCTTGAAGAAGTCCTACATTGGCACTTTCCCATGTTTTCCACCCTTCCCTTCATTGCAAGAGTACTTGCATAATCAATCATGGAATCATGTGATCAACTCATGGACCACACCAAGGACACATTTTAAATACAATCAGCTAAAATCTTGCTCTGCCCTGTCTGTCAAGGCTTTTCTTTTCAGAATATAATCACTCACCAATGTTGGAACACCAGCTTTTCTTTTATAATTTAATTTGATGGGAACAATCATATTTATTATCCACAGAAAAGTGATGTTTCTCCTCCCCCGTCTTCCCACCCTAAGTATGAACAGTACAACAGATAGATAGACCAGGATTTAGTCTACATCTAGAATAAAATACAGCAGCTACAAATTATTAATGCTAAAAATTGGGTTGATTATACTAAACCTGCTCAATGCTTAAAGTAGTAAGGAGACATCTTTTCTTCCAGTCTAGAGGGATATCTTAGCAAGCTGATCTATCTGGGAAACCTCATGGACCATGCTCAGCTTCCAAAACAGATACCTAAGATACTGATAACACACACACAAATCCTAATCTAAATTTGCCTCTTAAAAATAATCATGTTAAAGAGCACTTTCTGTAAATAACCTAGTTAGACGCACAGCTACTCCAATCAATACTACCTGATAGAACAGTCCTTTTAAGACACATGGGGAAGTAATCATTTGAGCCAAACAAATTAAAGGGAATTAGACATCTTAGAAATCAGTAGGAATTAGTGTTCGTACCATTACTGGTTGGAGTTTTTTCCGTTCAAGTGTTCTACATTCAGTGGAAAAGGGGATTTATTTGTCAGCCTATAGCATCAAGGCTCCTCAGTCTGTGAATGTCTAACAGAAGATTGATTGCAGCTGGATGTACAGACTCATTACAGAGTGATGTTTAAAGAGCGTCATGATGAAAAAAGTCACTCAGAACAAACACTAAAGCCTGGGAAAGAAGGATGTTAACAAGATAACCCACAGAATGTAATTATATGGGCACAGAAATTAGAGGATCACAAATACAGAAATTACTTTCATGTGTTGACACTCTTTTAAACACCAGTCAAATTAATCCCTAATTTCCAACTAACTGTGGAGCTTGTTCACACCAGCTGACTCTGTGTAAGTCCAGGTGCTTTTGCCTCGCCAAACAGAGGTGTAATATCCTGACGCTGAAACTCCTACATGCACAGAAAGGCTTTTTAAATCACATGAAAATAATTATGCAGAAAACCTAAGTAGAAAAAAGGGTACAAATAAAAAGCAACCAGCATTTTCAATACATTAAGTACACTAAACTTCAGTAGATTATGACCAGAAAAGATAAAGAAGAGATTTTAAAGAGTCATTTAAGATTTGAATGTCTTGCACGTTCTCCTGCATCTTTACCACTGTTTAAAGACTGAAAAGCACCAAGGGCATCATACTTAAAGGGCATCATACTTTTCCCTACTTAACAGAGTTAATTGTTTACATCTGATACCCTTTATCTTAGCAGTATATTCTGGAAGCAACACTTTGAATTCATAGGACCTCTCTGTTACAAGGTCTCTATCAGTAAGAGGATGTCAAAAACCAGCCCTTACTTAATCAACATTGAATTATTAAAGCTTTGTTCTGTATTGAAAACTACCATTTCTGCAATCAGGAGAATAGACAACGACGGAAGGGAAACTTGGTGTCTCAGAAAAAAATAGCATTTGTCACGACCAATTTTTCAGAACAGATAATAAATGCAAGCTTTGGCAAGACTGGCTGTCATTAAGCTTGCGCAAACCAAGTTTATGAACTAGAAGTCCCAGTGTAAAAGTTTTAGTTAAGTTGGATCACAGCTGAACAAATCTTACAACGAAGGAGTATTTGTTAATTTCTGATGTTCGGTCTTTCTTGCAAATTCAGGAATTTCACTGTGTTTTTTTAAGGTGTCTGAAATAATTTGCTTATCATGGCTGCCTGTATTATCCAGGAACCTGAACTTCATAATACAAAAGATTCCCTTCTGCCGTAAATTCCTTGGTAAAATAATGTAGAATCCATGCCTCTACTGTGTCTATTATGATTGTTTAACCAACATCAAAATAACTATAACCATTTGGAGAACTGCAGGAGATCAAGTTTTACTGACTGCCCTTTATTTACACATTCTGAGAAGCTAATTATAGTCAAACTCCATATTAAAACTACCTCACATTCCCCACTTAAATGTAGAAGGGTTCAGAGCGCACATATGGGCGTGTCAACAACTATAAACATACGGAAAACAGTTTCTTCTCAGAGGTGAGTCAGATAATAGCTCTCAGAAAAATGCATGTTTTCACTCTCTAGATATTAAACAATTGTGAGCCATTCTCTCATACAGTAATGCCTTTCATGTGCTCAGCTGTGTGCTATTAAGAATGGTTGGGAGCTCACTTTGAGGCAATTATCCAGGATTACCCACATATCCATCAGTGAACTATCGGAGGTCCCAAGACAGCCTCTCCCATCCTCTTAAATTAACTGCACCAGGTGCATTTGGCTAAATTATGGATGTTTGGTCGTCTAGCCAAGTGATTTCGATTACTCTGGCTTAATACTATGTCTTATCCCACAGTTCTTTACTATCTGTGACCAGCACCAGGAGGACTGTGTAGCATCATCTCGATCACTGATAAAAATATCACATAACAAACAAGCTCTGATGTCTGTGAACCCCACTTGATATGATTCTATACATCCTCCTCAACAGCTCCATCATGGTATCTGTCAAGAATTTAATCCATCTAATCAATTCCCTATGTATATATGTGCAAACTTATGAACTTTCATGTCATGTAGTATCAAGTTGAATGTCTGGAAAAGTCAAATACTGGATTAACACATTTTCTTTTATGAATCAGACCTCTTATCTCGGTGGAAATCATCAAACCACTCTGCCTAACATTAATTATGTTTTGGCCACTATTTATTTTCTTTACAGACCTCATAATTATGTTTTCACTACTTTATCTGTCAGCAAAATTTTTCTTGGCTGTCTACATTCTCTTTAAATACTGTTACATCAGTTAATAATTTTCTAATTTTTAAGAAATAATTTAAGAGGTTATTGATTCAGATTATTTCCCAGTTGATTCTTTAAGTGAAGTTTATATATCTGTCTGTCTTACCACCCATTTTTAATCTGTCCCTTCACATTAGGCTGTGATTTTACTTGTTTTGAAGGTAGTACTAAAATCTATAGGCTGTACTGTTAACTTGCTAAAATTCAACTAGGCAAATAGAAGACATAGAAATAAACACCTGATTTTCGGATCTTACATTATCATTTTTACTGAAAATGTTCCCTTATCTAAGTTTAAAATCTATTTAGATACATATTTTGCCTTGTATTCTAAAATCAAAAAAAAAAAGACATTAGATTGAAGCCTCAAGAATAAGAATCACATTTATCTTGGTGTAAATTCATTCATTTATATTTGGCTTCGTATGTTCTGTCTCAACAGTTTTTTAAAGAACCACTCCACTGTCTTCCATGTTCCCAAAGAAAAGCATCATTTTGTGAGCAGGGGGTAGATTGCTTCCACATGGAAAAACTAGTGAAGCCTCTCAAAATTGCTGATTCACAAATTGTAGTGATTGAAAGTTAATCTCAATTATAGTACTAAGGTGTATTGTCGCACAGTGTGATAATGGTATTTGCTGCCTTAAGTCTATTTTGATTCAAACACCAGCTTCAAATAAAGAAAAGAGAAAAAAAGAACCAGTCATTTATTATATGTTCATTGTAAACCTAGTAGACAGGAGTTTTTTATATTTACAAAAGGTACAAGAACACTTGCACAGAGAGCAGTAATTTTTCAAGGTATTTTCTTAAGATGTGATTTTAAATATTTTTAAGAAGGACATGTTGCCATACTAATTTGAAACTAGTCCATAGTAATATGAAAGTTTTGTCTCAGTTGATTATTTGAAGAAACAGAAAAAAATCTATTGATAGCTTGGCTGTTGTTTACAGGGGTCATATAGAGGAAATAAAAATAAAAACAAGGCTATGTCCTAGGCTAAATGTAGTTTCTAACTCTAACATAAACATTTTAAAAAGGAGAAATCCCAGTAGCAGTTCAGTAGTATTTCCTTGTAAAAATATGTTAAACAAATAATTGTTGAAAGGGCACAATCTGGAAATAATGCTGTACTATAAAGTTTACTAGAATAGGAAATGCAGGGAATATTGCTGCACTCCAGATACAATATTGGATTCACAAATCCCTGGAGTAAATGGCCAAATAACCTACTAAAAAGAACAAGCATTCACCTATTTTTGGCCTTTTTCCCGGAGACGTTCTATTGCAGTCACTGTCAGAGAAATAACATGGTTCTTGACATGTCTTTGGTTAAAATAATTATTTTACTGGAATATTTTAAACTGAGCATGAATCAAGTGTAACTTTGCTTTTTGACATTCATTAGAACACATTATACTATTCATCTTAAGCACTGCCAGCAGAGCCTCGTCCTGTCTTCCAAAGCATCCCTGTCTTTTCACCTTCTGACTGAATTTTCCCTCCTCACAAATAAATATTTGGTACTTTTAAACCCAGTCCCAGGCAGTGACAAGATAATTTGCTTAGACCCACAGTATCTCTCTGCAACACTACTGCCACCATCAACACTCTCACACGTTAGCAGGCTTCAAACGAGGAGCACACTGTAAGCTAATTAGTCAAAATTTCAAAACATGGATTTGTCTTCAGGTGAGCAGCCAGCATACAGAACACACTTTGAATTTCTCTTCAAATGTGAGTTAAGCAAGAGAATGGAAAAAGAACCAAATTTTCAACCAAATTAATTCTGTTGGACACTGAAGTAGCTCCCAGCAATCCATCAAATGAGGCTTCGTTTCACCACATGAGGATCCATCCCCACATTAAGGTACTTTAAATGTTACAACAAGGAGAATAAATTTGCAAAGGACAGAAGGGCAAATCATGGTCCGGAGAGAGAAGTGAGCCAGGTTTTTGAATTCCTGCAAAGGAGGCTTAATTATCCAGAACAAGAGCTTGTCTTAAATGTCAGCGTTCATATACTTAGAACGTCGCTGACTGAGGAACTCTTCAGAAGCTCTGCAGCTGAAATGTATCCAAGAGAAATGTGTTTAGAGAACTAGATGTAATTTTAAACAGAACTGTAAATTTGGGGGGGAAATGCTGTTTATAGGAAATGAAAGTGCTAGAAAGTCTATGTTTAATGTGTTTTTTGGTCTGTTTTGATTTGTCTGTTTTAATACCATTATTCTATTTTTAAGGAATAGCAAACAAAATACTAAGTCACTCAACTCCACTGTTCTTAACAGAGAAGGATATAAAATTAATATTCCTCCCTGAATTGAACATACTGTAGCTGATTATCAATGGCAGGCTGAAATTAGCACTGTTGTTATAAGTGGATATATGGTACCCCACCACCTTCACAAAAATTGCAGATAAAGAAATCCTGGTTTACAAATTATTTAAATAAAGATGCAATTTCTGCCTGCTCCGAACAGGGGTGGACAGAGCCAAATCGCGGCCTAGGAGGGCAGGCGAAGCTTTGGGCCAGGTTCACCTTGCCCACCGGTGGCAAAGGTGTGAGAAGGAGGTAGGAAAAAAGGTGGAGGGACTTCCTCGTGGTGGGAATGTTTTTTTGGAAAAGAAAATCCACGGAGAAAAGCCGAAGCTGTTTGGTTTGCAGGGGGTCTTGTACTCCCATGGTCTGGGCGTGGAAAACACACAGTAACCAATGGAACATTAACCAGGGAGTATTACCAAGGCAAGGAGAAGGAATTACAGCAAACGGGAGAAGGGGTAGGCGGGGAGGAATAACGAGGACCAATTAACTACCAAAGAACATAGAACTCCCTGGAAAGGCAACCAAATATGAGAAACAGGGGGAGGGGAGGGCTGCAGCCAATGGTAAGGCACAGATTTATATATTTTTCACAGCCTTATGAATGCTCAAGGCTTTTGGGCTGTGGCAGCATCAAACCAATGTATCTTTGGGTCCACTTGATCCGGCTGACCCTGGTTTTGGCCATGGTTCACCACAACAATAGATGGTCTAACAAATATCAGAATTAAGTACAGTGATGCAGACTTCACTTGCCCTGCTTTGCAAAGACATGACGCTGTTGGGAAGTGAGTCACATTCGCAGTTAGAGTCAACATAGGCAAGGACAGAGATCCAGCATTTTTGTGCTGAAAGGTAGGGGGATTGCCTGGAGAAGTCCTGGCATACCAGAATCCTGCTCCTTTTCCTGCCTTTGTCGTGGATAACTTCATATTGTTTTAACTATATCAGTGAAATAGGGCAGCAGTAAGGTTCCTCTTCCCAATTCCTTAATTGTAAGACTAGCACAAGTCCATTTTCTTAACCAAGGAGATGTTTGGCTAGAGGGACAGAATGCCTTTTCTGAATACTTAGCTATGCACAGACTGCACAGGAAACCTAGTGGAGTTTGGCAGCATTTTCTCTGAATCTGGCATGTACCAAAGCCTTTGGTGCTGGAGCAGCTTCAGTGTTGATACAATGCTCAAAAAGATCTTATTAGCCCCTGACGATGCTCTACTGAGCACATGTAAATTCTGATTTTCAGAGGTTTATACCTCAGCCAAATCGAAAGGAATTTTCTTACAGATAGCAAAAGTCTCTTTGACCCAATGATTATTCTCCTGCCAAATTTCGGGTACCTACTGCAAAGCCAAAGGACCACTCAAAGGACTATTCAAAGAAATGATTTTACAGAAATCTGATACTGGCAAAAGCATCTACTTGGCTTAAGCTAGTGGGCAAAGTACAATTTTTAACTATAATGACACAAGGTGGGCACTCATTTTTACATCAGTTAATGATTCACCAAAAATGGAAAGTTTTAAGGAGAGAAACCACCTGCAATTTTGTGTTCACCTTCTCCAAAAAAAAAAAAGGGTGGGGGGAAAATTAAACTTCAGCAATTTTTTTAGTATTTCCTTTTCCGTTTTAATTGATAGCTTTCCATTTTCATTTTGGGAATGTTTAAAGTATGGTTTATGTTTAATATCAAACTTTCAAGTAGGTTGAAGAATATTAAGTAATACCAACATGAAACTAAATAGTTGGTTCTTAGTTGTATTAAAAAATCAGTTCAAAGAAAACCTACACATTTTTAATTTTAAAAGGAAAAAAAGCTTCTATTCATCCTCCACTGTTTTTTTCCTTATTTATTCAGGTTATCAAGGAAGCTCACAATCTACTTTTCTGACACCTTAACTTATGTTTTGGTACATAATTTCACTAGGCACTGCAAAATACCCTGCATCAAAACTGCCAAAAAGTTGAGATTCTTTCCCTGTTCCTAAACACACTCATTCCCATTGTTAACCTTATGCTGGCTCTGGAGTTTCCCTAATTGCTTCACTATTCCATTCACCTCACTCAAATGGCATCATGCAAACACACAGGGAGTGGGGAGGGGTGGTAAAAAAAAGTGGTTTTCAACTTTTTTAGTGTGTAAAATAAACCATCACAACTGATGAGCGTGTAAGTTTAGTTTTTTACTTTTTTCTGAACTAATTAAATTATAAGTTAAATTATATACATTCACTTGTAGATAAGTAAATTTATAGAAGAAAATATGAAATTCCAGGTAAAAACAGAGTTATGTTTTCCAAAAAATATTTCCCAGAAAAACATGAAGCAAGTACTTATTTCCATACTTTGCCAGAAAATGCTTTCATATCTACTTAAAACACTCAAGTTACACATTATGCTAAATTATAGCTCCTAAAAACTTTTTTATATTTCTCACATTAGCACTACTAAATTTTCACAAACTGAAGTGTGGCAAGGCTTTTTAACTCAGTAGCTCTTAATTCCAGACACTTTATTTGCAGTGATGAGTCTGAAGGACTTGAATTTGATGTGAATATCAGGCAATGGGTGCAAACAATCATATGTTCATCAGCCTGAACCAATAGTAGCAGGCATTGTGCTGTGAATTTACCAGTCTCTGCAGTCTCAAATGAAAGATCTCTGTGCTGAAGTTGAGATTATATGCTGTAAGAACCACTAGGGATGATGAATGCTCAAGTGAGCACTTGCTGCTGGCCTTGGACTGTGAAGCTGCAAGAAACACTGATATGAACAAAGCTAATGCAATTTCTGCTACTTTAGGGCCATTCAGCTGTCTACCGATGTGAGCAGAGATTTGATGGACACAACAATCTCTGGCTACTTGCTCCCAAGAGGCAAATAAACTCTACTTGCAGTTCTTTATTGTCCTAAATTTTTAATCTGAGAATGGTGGTATAGTCCAAGAATCCCCTGGAGGATAATGATTGAAAGCAGAAAAAGTACAGCAAATTTATTAATTGTTCAGCCAAGCTGGGATAGTTTTTGTTGTAACTGTTTTCTTACATCAAGAGTTTCCAATGAGCAGAAAAGTGACAGATGTTCTCAGGAGCTGGACAACACCTCTTGCAATAGTTTAAAATTAAAGAATTCATCATGAAATTGTTCCCACCTGAAGTACAGCAGCATTCTCTCTGTGTTTACGTATGGCTCATAATCCTGGCAGCTAGAGGTTCAAGGCCTAGAGGATTAGTCCCCTGTCCAAGCCTTAAGGGAGTTTGCTCCTTTCAGCAGCATTAGAGAATCTGAGAAAGTCCAAATCCTAATTGCATTTAGAACCACAGCATCATGATCTCCTTTCTGAGGAAAGAATACTTCTCTCGGGCTCCCACAGGTGAGCCACTAACAATAGTCCGACAGACAGCAGTCACGAGGCTGCAGCACAAAATCCATGCTGCAAACACTCGGAAACCATTCAGGCTGTCCCTTCTGGAAGGGAGCCGTGAGGAGCCAAGTTTTCACAGTTCTAGCACCAGCAGAGCCTGGCTTATCCTTTTTACAGTCTCCCAGCAGTCCTCATTTGTTATAGGAATGGTTTGTGAAAGTGATTTGAATACCGAAATATATTAACCTTCATATGACTGAAAACTACATACATCATTAGAAGCATTTTTGAAAATGTCAATAATTTCTCAGTTGCTGTTTTGTAGGTGTGTGGGTGTGTTGCTGGTGTCTATCTGATGTGAGTGAGCAACTGATAAATAAATTATTTGGTTTTACCATTTTTCCCTATAGAAAGTCTGTCTTGGACTGCTTTAAGTTTTAACTATTGAACAGACTTGCCGGGGTTATTTTTCACATGGTTTAATTATTGTTCACAAATTATAGGTATGAGCCATGGACCAATATAGTCAAAAGACGATGACGCCTTTTGATGAAAGAGGAGATTAATTAGTACTTGATGACTTCTCATGTGGCTATACCAAAGTCCAGTTATTTTTAGGATTTCAGAAGAGGGTTTTATGTGCGTTTGTTTGGAGATTTTTATTCAACCAAACTATGAACACTGAGATCTTGTGTGCATCTTGCTACTTTTGCCATTTTTCGTTTGTTTGTTTTCTCCCTATTTCTTTCTTTCTTAATTATATGGGTGATGTTGAAGCTGGAAGGACAGAAGACAGACATTAAATTGCAGTGACCAAACCAGCATGGAGAAAGACCATCTGCAAGCAATGAAAAGCTTGGCCTTGTTAAGTGTAAAACATGCAGAGAGAAAATAAGTAGCAGAGATACTGAATGAAAGGATATGAAGAAGCTGCAGGAACAAGGGGATTTTCTTTTACTTTCATTCCTTAATTCTGTTTTAGTAATGCTTTTTCATGTCACCAAACACTACAAATCACAGGTAAAAGGGGTTGGTGTTCATAAAATGTTTTGTTCTTTAGTTTCTGTGAGAAGTTGCCAAAAATACAGAAATAACTGAAGAGTTCATAAATTTTAGTACTGGTTGAGACCTAGAAATTCATTCTTAATCCTGCAATATTATTTGTAGAAAACCAAAGTGCACAATTAGGCCACTTTTATCAATGTGTTATTTTTTTAGATATAAATAGCTTTCAGAAATATACTGGTACAAATTGGTGCAAATATTCAGAAATTACACATAAAAGGAGGTTAGGCATTTCCAAAATTATTCCATC
>NW_008237447.1:3660004-3715798 GCF_000691975.1 Corvus brachyrhynchos | reverse complement strand
CAGCAGGAAGAGTGTTCAGCCGTCAAGTTCATCAATTTTGTGCCTATTATACATCCTTGACAACTTTTCTGAGATTTCTGTGGTGTTGTGATAAAATGAATATCCTTCCAGTAGGCAATATATTTATCTCAAATTTATTTACAGCATGGAGGCTGGCAAACAGCTTTCTGATGATAGAAACATTTTATTCAATATAGCCTTCTGAAAAAGGTTAACAGCTTCCAGATAACTCAATGGCATTACTCTAGCAGATCTTGCATCCCAGGGGTTTATGAGTGAGTTTAGTAGATTTAAACTAGTACTTTTTCCTGGCCTTTCCAATATGTACCTTATCACACAGATGCCTTTCTTAGATGTGCTCATTTACACGCCCTTAGTCATTTAGGCTCTGCATTGTAATCACTAGAAGTAAAGACCCTAAGTAGCCTGATAGTGTTTCTCTTAATGCCACTTTACACCCTTCTAATAGCAACAGAGCCATAAAAATAATGTAAATATAAATTACTCCCGTTTTAATGCCTCTTTATATTACCAGAGTGATGTGAAGTACCCTTCTTCCAAATGGGAATGAGGCCTCAGGAGCCTGAATTGATGTAACTCGCATGCTGATGGGTGAAATGATGGAAACAAAGCAAGCAAACTATAAATCTCTCAATAGTGCATCTTCTTGTACTTTCCTTTGGCTCCTTGGGCAGTACCTCAGATGCCCTCAGGCTTCCGAAGAGGACGAGGAGTGTGGCAGCCTGGGGCTCAACCCTTCCCTCAGCTTCACTGCTTAAACATGTCTGTGATTACAGACCAGGCACCTCTTCCTCTGCCAGAGATCCCAGGAGCAAAGCTGGGAATGAGGAAGTGCAAATTTTTTAGTGCTGAGCCCAGGGTTTGCCTTTCCAGGGGCTGTGGGACGAGGAGGCTGGGGAGGGAGAACAGGGCCTCTGTGCTCTCCTGATGGTGAGCTGTGATTCATCCCCTGAGGGAGATCACTCCCACCTTTTTCAGAACCTATTCTATTATTACTTTCACTGAGGGAAATTGACTTCTTTGCACTACTAAGAGTAACACTCTGAATATGTGGGTTACAATACCTGTTTTGCCAACATTCCCGCTTTGTGTTTGCTCCTTGCTTAAATATTTCAAGGACAGACAATGTCTTTGGTCAAAAGTGCACTATAACAATATCAAAGGATGGCTGAGTGACAATCAAGATGTAAATGGAAAAATGCAAGTATTTTAACTAAGTAATTAAGGATTTTATTTCATGTAAAGCTTTCTATTAGAAATACATGTTGCTATTAAATATTTATTAAAGCCAACCACAAACTCCTAGGAAAACAGTGAATTTTTGACACTTCCACAAGTAGTGAAACTTTTTTTTTCAAATCTCACAAATTTCAAAAGCATGGTAATTGTAAGTGTTGGTGAAATATCAACATGTATTTTGATTATCAAATCCACTTGTGTGGTGTAACTATACATAATTTATTATATATTAATATTAGCCATCATTATAATCCCTTAAGAGATAAAAGCCCAGATAAATCAAGTCTGGCAAAGTAATGAACCGATACCATCACTTTTTCTGTTCAAACAGAATGAATAATGATATCACGTCAGTCTAATGCTAGAGATATGTTTTTTCTTCTGAAATTGCCTGTCGTAATCATTCTTTGAAACTCTTTATTTTCCCTAACAATGCACTATGGTGTCACCACAATCTACCTGGCATGCAGAGAGCAGCTCAGGAGCAGCTCTCATCAGTGAACTTCTGTTCTTTGACCACATTCCACAGCTTTTGCACAACAATTTCAATAATGCAAATTAAACATGGCCTGTTTAAACATTGTAGCTGAAAAATTTGGTTTCATACAATTAAACAATTGTTATCTTACCACTCTTCTTTTAAGCAGTCACAAATCAAGAGACAACTATTCCAGCTCATTATTTGGGAAAAGAAGAGCTCCTATCTAAAAACTGTTGGTCTCAGTTCAATAATTTTAAAGCATTGCTTCCATAAATCAAAAGTTATCTTTTATTAAAAAAATGTAGTACTTTCAGTGGACAGTATTGAAAGTTAACTTTTTTTTTTTAAAGCATTTTCCAGGTGGCTGCAATTCTGCCACTGTCTCATGCAAAATATGCTGGAGTTAAATGGAGTCAGTGTTCCTAAGGGCAGGTGGGTGTTTAATTAAATCAAGACATGAGGTACAATGTTGCAGTTTGCGATGCTGAGCAGTATGCCTCATAGATGTGCTGGAAATGCAATGTTCATCTTGGCAAAATAAGACTTTTGACAATTTTGACTATTTAGGCAAAATCCTAGTATAGCTACATTACCCACAGTATTTCCTGTGCTCAGTCAAAAATTAGAGCAGGCTTGGGTCAGTCTCATTTTTCCATATTGTATGCAATGTCTGAAAAACCTTTAAGTTATGTTTAATTTTGAATCTTTTCAAATGCCAGAAAAGAAAGGCCACATTTCTATTTTGTGACTGTTGGGTCTTCACTCTGATGCAGAGAAAAATGTGATGAACCTTTGGACCACTATAAGAAGTAGTCTTAAAATAAAAAATAAAATTAAATATAAATCAAATGTATTCTGAGATTCTAAACTGTCTGTGTCTCTCAAAGGCCTTGAGAATGAAATGTTTCACCTTCAGTTTTGGAGATAGTACATAAAATATTTATGATATAAAATGAAGACTAATTCTGGTTACTAACTCCGGTACTTTAAAAATTTACTAGGTGATGTCAGTTTTTAATTGGTCACTAGATATTGTCAACCTGTATAATGATATGGTAAAAACAGGAAAATGTCAAACATGAAGAGCTCATCTGGAGATGTTTCAGGTCTAAGGCCTTGACAATGCAAACTTGTGCATTAGTAATTTATGAATCTCTGAAACCATTATTTGGCATCAAGAGCAACTGGAATGGAGTAGATGGTGCAGTGCATTTTAAAGACTCTCACCCTCCACAGCAGTCTGGGTGCATCCCAAGTGTCATTGGAGAACATTCCCTGGTCCAGGCTGATGCCTGAGCTGTGCCTGGGGATCGCTCAGGAGGGTGCTACATGGACAGGACCATGGTAGCGACAGGTTACGGTTACAAATAGCAGAAACAGCTGAGATTCCCATGGTCAAGAAGGTTCCCCAGCACTTCTAAATTGCTCATATAATAATATAAATTTGTACCAGCAGCTTTACTTAAAGCCTAGAAAAGAACAAAGAAGGTACATTTTCTATGACCACATCTGAATCAATTGTTTAATACAATTGCCATTTAGCTTCTCTTCTCATAAAATATGTAAATTATATTCCTTAGTCCTTTCATTGTAAGATGCATTTTCCACTTCTATAATCATTGTCTTAGCCTTTTTTTGAAATTTCCTCAGGCCACAGACTTTTTTTTTTAAACTGGAATCAGTGAGAAATAAAGAATTATTACTGAAGAATTACTTCAGTGCCAAAGACAAAAAACCAAACAAAAAATACCAAACAAACAAACAGAAAAAAGAAAGTGAAGTCAAGATGGCTTTCATGTAACTTGGTCTTTCTTTCAGCATGCACATAAATAATGGCATTGCACTTGGAGCTTTAGTTGAGTTCAACTCATTATTTATCAAAAATCCAAATTTTTTTGCAGTTTCCATCCTTCAGATATGGTTGCATTTTATTCTTAAAGACATGGGTTTACACTTTGGCATACTAAAAAACAGGTCATTTCTTTGCAGCCATTTTGCTAACAATGACACACTTGTCCTTTTTACTGCATGCTGGTTCCCTGAACCTTGTCCCATCCAGAGATGTTATCAAGAATGATATTTTCTTCTTATTATTTGTTCAAATTTTAAATTGTGTAAAGCAACAAACGCACCCTTTTGGGTCTTCAGTAGAAGTATGCCTGGGAAATTTTAAAAAATATTAAAAACCCAGGGATATAACTTAAATTTTCTGGATACCACATGACCTTGGATACAACTGTTTATTTCCTTGTGACAGAAACTATTTGTTGAAGATGGAAAAGTTGTATGTATTAATATATATATAAAAAAATATTTACATATAGAAAGTGTATGTAAAGCCTCTCTACAGTTTCTTTATCTTGAAGCAATAGTATTGATATCAACTAGAAAGCTCACAATAAAATTGTGGGTTATATTTTACATAGTTAGAAAAGGAGAAAGTTCAATCTTGTATTCAACCTAATTTCCATATGCAGAATAAATTGAGGACATTTTTCAGATTACTTTCAAACAGGAAAAACATAAAATCTATACTGAAATCTGATATTTATTTTAATAGTGTGTTGCTAAAAAAATTACCTCCTGGCATTATTTTTGTGAGATATTATGGAAAATAAATTCTAGTTAGGTTTTTTTTTTTGTGCAAATTGCAAAGCGAAACTAAGAAAACCACAGGTTTCGAATGTGTAAATAAGGGCTATAATTTCACCACGTGTGCCACACCAGCTGCTCCATCAGGGAAGGGAAGCCAGGGGATATCAGGACAGGAGTGCCACTACCCAGGCCCAGCCAAGAGCTCAGTGTGGGTCAGAAAAGCCCATGGGGATGAAGAAGATCCCAGGTCAAGGCAGCCAAGCAGGGCAGGGGCAGAGGCGGCCAGGGGGAAGGGGGGCACGCCTCTTTCACAACACTGAACCAAGGCTGAGGAGCCACGTGCCAGCACTGACCTTGAGCAGGCTGCAGGCGAGCAGACTTGACCTTGATTCAGGCAGTGGAGCCTGCAGGGTGTACTCAGGATCTTCATAGGCAGTATAGACAAGATAGCCCTATTTTAGGAGGGAAAAGGGCTGAGGGGATGCAAGCTGTGTCATGTCACTTGCCCTCTGGTGCAGCAATTGGTCTCATGTTACTTACTGGCACAGACAGAGCCTCCAGTAGTTGTTTGCTGAAAGACTTGTACAACAGAGATCATGCTTAGGTCACGCTTAGTCTGTATCACAAACTATGCAACCCACCAATTGAAACAGGATCTGTCCAGGTATTTGCTACAATTTCAGTATGCAGAACACCTATCTGATCCATTGAGCAGATTTAATTCTAGCCCAGAATCAGGAGAAAACCTGCAAAAAGATGAGGTAATCACTCCGTGGAGTTCTTGCACTTAGTTGCTTGTGGGATTTTTTTAAAGCAATGCCTTCCAAACTGCCTGCCTTGCTACCCAGATGGACATGACTGCACTGCTCATTTCACATACACTTGGCAGTTTACCTAAGGTGAAAATAGATATCTCAAGATATCTCACACACCTCAAGAGATGGATGTGTTGACAAAGAGAAGATGCTGAAAGGTACTATACCTTTTCATACCTCCACAATCTGTGATTTGTCTGTTTTTGTCTCTGGTTTTGATCTTCATTGTCATGTACCATATTGAGCAAGATCAGCGAAGAGCAAGTGTGCGTGGCTTTCATCAGCACACACCTGCAATTTGTCAGTGTTGGCATTTCAGGACTCATCTCTCCTCTGGGTTAATCTGATTAGACTGTGTGTGTCAAAGCTTCCTGTAAGTCAGCTTGCTGCTAATAGAGTCGAGCCAAGGAAGACTTCATTCCTGCAAAATGTTCTGCTTCTCTTTCAGCTGGAGTTTCAGTGTGTCATCATTGACATCAAATTAGTTTTCTTCTCCTCTGGATAAAATTCAATAATGTGCATAAATAATCACATAAAACTTGCCAGTTTCCTCATTACTGGCATCATAAAGAAGAATTTCAGTTTTAGACAAAACTTGGACAGGCTTTGAGCACACATTTCCTTGAACATATCCATGATTTATGTTCTTTCTGTTACACAACTGTTGCGATTGGTTTTGGGCAGATCAAGTGACCTGTGTAGCAGTCAGCTGGATCACAGCAGAGATTTAAAAACCACTCCTATGGGTGATGATACAGGCCTTCCCAATCCCCCTTTGTCTTGGCTGGCTGTTGAAACATGGTGCTGGTGATGCTGGGTCACAGCTCATATGGGAGATGATGGAGCAGATAACGCTGCCATCAGCACAATCTGCTCCTTATCTGCTCAGCACACACAGAAGGCAGGAGGGCCTGTTCCCCATATGCCCACTGAAGTCTACCAGAATGAGAAACCCCTCAGATATGAAGACATCCAGCTCCTATTATACAGACTTTGTCTTTTCTCTTCCAGTACTACCGTACTGCATAAATTGCACTCAAATTTAGGAGGCACCTTGCGAAAAAAACCCCATATGCATTCAATGATGATTTAAACCTCAACATATTTTTTTTTATAGTGAAGTTTTGCTTCCAGTAATTAATTTTATTCCATTTTAGAAAGCTAAACACGGGAAGATTATGTTCTTTAGAAGTGATTACCTCCTCAACAATTGCATGCTTATTCACAAGTTAATTTTCCATCAGTACTGTAATGTTTATTGCACTTGAAGCTCGCTGTTTGCCAGAGAGATACAGAGGTACAGCTGATTTTGGACTAACCAATACTCCTTAGGCATTCCAAGTCATGCCAGTTACTTCCTCTGGTCACCTTTGCAACATCTTATATTTGGTTAAACCATGTCCTTATGTTTATAGTGCACTATCCCGTTACTCCAAGTATGGTATAATATATTTTTTTTTAAATTAAACTTATAATTCCTTTTGACTCTTAATGTGATGCATGAAATCCTTAAAGTACCTAAAGGAGGAATAACATTTTGTAGAATTTTTTCATTTCATGAAAAAAAAAAAAGAATCATAGTGTGTGATAGATATAGACAAATGAAGAAATCACTTTGAAATGTATGATAGAATAGAATTCTAGCAACTATTGTTAATTTTTGGTGATAAATTGCTAAATTTATACCAAATTGTCAAGCAAAAAGTAATTACTTTTCTACATTAACTATTCTATATATGTGTGTGTCATTTTTCTCAGTGTGGGGTGATCTCATTCTCATCCAGATCAATAGTAATTTTTCAGTTTAACTCAATGGGTGTTAGATTAAGCTTTTCTGGGAAAAGTACCTTCCCAAACCTATTGAACACAAAGATATTTTCCATATAAAAAGACATCTACATAATTATACATTAAAATAACAATGCAATTCCTATTCTACAGGTCACAGTTCTAAGGACTTGCACCCAAAGTAGCTGCATCCTCTTGAGATATATCCTCTGCTTTTTGCAACGCCATTTCCTTACATTTCCTTGGTCTAAATGTACAAAAAATTTAACAGCAGGAGTCACAGTCCTAGAAGTGTAGTGAATATGTAGGGTTTTAATGGCAAAGTACAATTTTGCTTCTCAGTGGAGAAACCACTTCAGTATATTCCATTATTAATTTTAAAATTAGTTCAGATCAAGACATCTTCTCTGAAGGACTCTTAGTTGAAGTTATAAATTGGGGGCTTGTTACATCTGTTAAAAAAAAAATCGCTTCACTTTCATCACTTGCATCTTTCATAAAGAATATTTTTAGACTTTAAGAAAGAGAAAGGGAATTTATCTCTATATATCAGTCATCTCTTAGCATAGTGTCTAGCATGTGGATTCCTACAGCAGCATTTATCATAGAGTCGTGAAGGGACCTTAAAAATTGAGTTGAAGAGACCTTAAAAAGCACCCAGTTCCAAACCCCATGCCAAACCCCAAACCATTCCCCCTTGTCCTATCACTCCATGCCCTTGTAAAAATTCCCTCTCCAGTTTTCTTGTAGGCCCCCTTTAGGTACTGGGAGGCTGCTCTAAGGTCTTCCCAGTGCCTTCTCTTCTCTGGGATGAACAACCTGCACTCCTTCAGCCTGTCAAGTTCTTCCATCTACCTTTACCCCATGCTAATATCCAACCACAGACCCACATTGTCTGCGGACTATCACTGACTTGGTGGACTTGAATACAAGTTTTTAGTAAAATCACTAACTAAAATGAAGATGTAAGAGTCAAGAGACAGATCCTTCATGTTCATACAACATTTGTAGTTGGATTTAACCAAAATATCATCCCAGTCTCTGATGCTTAAGCCTCAGGAAGTTATTTTTATCCAATACCAGGTGGGTGATCTGTTTTTGTTCGTTATGATCTAAGAATTAAAACACTCCATTATCTCCCCCTAGATGATGAGCGAGAGTGATAAAATGACTTTGGCAGGCACCTAGTGTCCAGGTACAGTCAACCCACCACATTCCTTTAAAATTGGAAGGCTGTTTGGGACAGTCTGTCCAAACTCATCTAGGTCCCAAACACACCCCTGAGCCCACCCTACTGTGAAGCACAAGTCTGAGCGAAGTTATTCTTGGATTACTGTACCACTTTTTCTCCAAAAAGAGGGAGAAATACAGTTTTCTCTAAGTGACTGAAATCATATTGTCAACCTGATTCAGTAACACTGAAGCTTCAGTTCAATTTTCTCATTAGCACCCTGATTCAGAGGGGTAGGATCAGTTGTTAGTTCAGGAAACCGTGAAACCAAGGATTATAGCTTTGTTTATGGATTAAGTACTCCTGTACTTAGGGTGACATGAAAAAGGCCTTTGTGAAGTTAATGATTCATCCAGTGATTTCTGAATCACAGAATACCGCCGATAAGCACCTAAGAAACGACAGTTCCAGAAGATGAGGGAGTATTCATTGTGTAATAAAAAGCAGAGTAAAGTGCAGTTTGGGGGTTTGTGTAGTGATATTTCTGTTGATACAGCCTCTTTAGTGCTGAAATCCAGCTCCATAATCTGTAGCTCCTTGAAGAAGCATTTTTGATTTGGCATTTCAGTTTTGCATTCAATTAACAGGCTGGTTTACCCTGAAAGCCAGACAAAGCCGAGGCATTGTCTCTGGAACCTGCAGGTTTTGATGCGATGTATTCGATCTGACCTCCATTCCCCAAGCAGCATTATCCTTCTGAAAACAAAACAATCCAGAAACACGTACATGACAGTGAGACATTTCCCTCTTATAATAAAGTGCACATCTTAAAGCTTGCTGAGATACTATTTGGCATTGTGAAAAAAAACCAGCACCACAGCACGGTAGGCATCTCAAAGAGAAAAAGGACATTGAAGGGAAGAGAAAACTGCCTGCAAAATCAATGAGACAAAAAGATAAACACTCCACCGAAGCATTGAATGTTCAGTGTGTCTTATACAATTCTTTTAATATAAAAACAGAAACTGACATTTGATTTAACTGAGGAATTAGATAATTCTGACTTCAAAGGCATAGAAGAAGATTGAACTGACAGATGAAATCAGCTACAAAAGGGTGTTCTTTACCCATCATCAGTAGAAAAGGAACGGAGGATTGAAGTCCCTTCCCAGAGATCCCTGATGGCCAGAAAAACCCAGTTTATTAGGAACATTCTGATTTTGAAAGTACCTTAGTGTAATGCTTAATCTCATAATCTAATTAAAAATTTTTTTTTTCTTTTTCCTAAATTAGGACTGACACTGCCACAGCTGTATGTTCTTGTCAGTTCTAATGCAATCTCCCTGTTCATTTCTTTAATTTTCCAAAAAGCATTCAGCACCTAGCAAGTATCTATCAGCTTTCTTTACTTGTCTCTGAAAAATGAAGAGTCTTGAAATTTATGAAGGTAACTCAGTGAGCTTTTACATTATCAGAATAATTATAAGGAAGTCAGCATAAGAATCAAATTTTTTCTATGCATGGCAGAAGTAAGGAAAATTTAAATTCCCCAAGACATTTGATTTAATGCAGCTGTAATGATTCTTAGCTAGGAAAAAAAAGATAGGATTTTTGTATTTGGCAACTACTTAGAAAACAATAATGCTACTTCAATTTATATATTTTTTTAAATTTTATTGAATTCCTAAGTCCTATATGAGCAGAAACAGGCAGGGCAAAAGATGGATAAAAACTTTTTCTTGATTCTGAATTGCGGGTTTGCTAATTTTACTTTTATCTAAACACATGTGCTTTCTTTTGATGCTAGAAAATCTTAACTTCCACATAATCTTAGGAGCTGATGCAGTGATTCAAAAACAGCTATATTTTAATACACACAAAAAATAATTATACCTTAATTTTTTGGGAATTATGGTTACTTGGCTTTTATTTTTCATCTTCACAGCAAGCACAGAAAATGTTTTTCTCCACAGTTTTGCTGACATCTGCTTTGTATGCATCACATCTATGCATCTTTTTGATGTGTCATCTTTCTCCTCCTTGTCACAGGTGAATAAAGGACCTGGCCATAAACTTAACCTTAATATTAAATATTTGTGCCAAGAATCCCTGCTCTGATTTCTGAGCACTGGAGTGACTAGTCAAAATCCAGGTCTTTTGAAAAGCAATGTTGGTTCTTCCCAGGCTGCAGACTGTCAGGGCTGTTTGCCTGCCTAACATTAAACAGCAGTTATGTTTTCTTCTACTTCTGTTAAAAATTAATGAGACCAGAAGGATGTAAAAAGCTTTGTTGTTCTAAATTGCTTCTAAAGTATTTCCAGAACATGCTGTGTGAGAAAGCCTTTTAGTGGCAGAAATATTGCCACTTGAGAACCTAGAACCCACTTTCCACAGGTGGTAATGACATTTCCCAGAAGAAAGAGAGAAAATGTTTGAGGAAATTTTCCTAATTAGATGATAGAAAATAGGCGCAAATGATTGGGACGTAATTTGTGTGGAAAAGGAATGAGAGAGGAGAGAACAATCCAAAGCAGGTACAGAGTAAAACAGAGTAAAACAGATAAAGCATTTCCTCCAAAGGCTCTCAGAAGTTAGAATTTGAGATCTTGTGCAATCTATGGGATGCTGGAGGCTTCCCACAACTCTTTTTCAATGGAAAACAGTTGGGGAGGATTTGATATCTCCTCTTATAAAGAAAGGACTACTACTTGGGGTGGATTTTGGCCACTAGAGAAGAAGAATACAGTGCTTAATTTTACTGATCAGAAAGAGATTTATTTACCCTAAGAAATATTTTCAGCTGCTTTTGTGAAAAGTATCCAACAAAGAAGCTAGATGTTAGATTTGAGATGCATATGTTCTGTAATAAAAATCCTACATATGATAATAATTCAGGCTTCTTTAACCCTTAATTTCACACTAAATCAATGAGAGCATTCCTTTATTTGGCATTGAGTAATTTTACCAACAGCAACAATACAAAGAGTTCTGAATTTTCCTTGTGTTAACCTTCTGTCAAATCAAAGCAACTCTGGTCCATCATCAGGTCTAATGCATCATGTGAAATTAATATACAGTAGTTACTGACAGGAGGTCTGAATTTTCTATATTAATTTTAATTATAAAGTCAAATGTGAAGACAGATTCTTCGTGATGTAAAGTAAACTGACCACAGTAATTAAGAAAACTGATATCTTATGCCCCATGTACAAGTCACAGAGGATCACACAGAGAAATCATCCTTAGAATAAAACTGACAGAGGATGCTGTAAGAGAATGTGAGAAAGATCTAGGAAACAATGAAAGAGCATCCTTCCCAACAGGAAGAAGCTGATTCCTGCAGATCTTCAACTATATCTCAAAACATAATTCTTCAAGAAGGAGCACACTTTGAAAGTTCCACAGAGGATGTTTCTGGCAGAAGGGATATCTAATATCAAAGTTTTGTCATCACAAGTGAGTCTAAGGACACAGGTGAGAATCTGCAGGCAGAACACACAATTAGAAACAAACCTGAAGGTAAAGAAAGCCACAATATTTTGTTACGGGTGCTAATCCAGCCATTCATGACAAAGGGACTGTGATGCTTTGCAAATATTTACAGATGAAAGCCATGTTTTACTGCACTGTTTCCGGTCTTCCTCAAAGTCTGATGGGGTTGAAAAAATCTAGACCATCTGGATCCATGTTGAAGAAAACAAACCTAGTTAAAAACCAATTATTTTTATAGATAGATAGATAGATAGATAGATAACCCTTAGAATTAACAATAATTGGATGATTACTTTGATGGTAATGAAGGACCAGATTACATACAAGAGATATTACTCCCATAATTAGTTTCA
This sequence comes from Corvus brachyrhynchos, assembly GCF_000691975.1. Lineage (NCBI taxonomy): Eukaryota > Metazoa > Chordata > Aves > Passeriformes > Corvidae > Corvus > Corvus brachyrhynchos. The sequence goes on along the minus strand of NW_008237447.1, from coordinate 3,703,843 downwards.
ACGTTTTAGTACCAGAACAGGCAGCATTAAGTTATACAAAAGCAGTGTTTGTCTCCAACAACCCTGACCACTACTGAGATTTCCAGACACTAAATAAGAACATGGTTTCTGTTCACAGGATGAAAAATGCACCTTTTTTTTTGCCTGGTTAATGACTTGTATTTTGCCTCCACACAAACATGAGCATTTTCATGATGTGTAGTTTTATTTTTTTTCTCTGTGCGGCATGTGCTTAGAATTCAGAAGAAAAAAAGAAATAAGAATTTTAAAGAGAACATAATCACAGAATCACAGAATAGTTTGGGTTGGAAGGGACCTCTGGAGATCATCCAGTCCAACCCCTCTGCCAAGGCAGGGTCACCTCAAGAAGGTGAAGCAGGAACATGTCCAGATGGGTTTGGAATGTTTCCAGAGAGGGAGACTCCATGACCTCCCTGGGTGGCTATTTCAATTCTCTGCCACCCTCAGTGTAAAGAAGTTCTCCCTCATGTTGAGGTGGAACTTCTTGTGTTTTATCTTCTGGTCATTGCTCCTCCTTCTGTCACTGGGCACCACTGGAAAGAGTCTGGTGCCATCCTCTTGGCACCTGCCTTGGAGACATTTATGTGCATTGCTGAGAACCCCTCTCAGGCTTCTCTTCTCCAGACTGAACAAACCCAGCTCCCTCAGTCTCTCCTCAAAAGAGAGATGCTCCAGAGAAAGATAAGATTATTAATTTCTGTTAATTAATTGTAATTTTTATGATACTAGGGAAACCGTTGTGATTTTTTCAAAGCTGCATTCTCACAGAAAAGCTTATTTTTATCAGAACTCAAACTTTCCATGGGAGAAAGCAATTTTAGACCTCTTTTTTACCGTGTTCCAAATTGGAAGTTCAAAATTGTTTCCATCTTGATACATCAAAATGAAATAAAAATGTCACTGGATTTTAAAGGGTATAATTTTTTTTCTTGTGGAAAAAAAAATCATATTTTGATATTTTAAATTTGGATCCTGAGGGGAACAATGAAAAGGCAGCTACATGGAAGGAATTCATTGGACAAAGATTTCCAGGGGAATTTGAAGGAGCTATACAAGTGGCTCCAAATGAAGTTAGGATTTGGAAGCCCTGGGGCTGGCACCTTCCAAAGAGGTTGGGTCTATAAGGGAATCAGGAAAATTGAAGTTCCTTTCTTAAACTGCATTAATTCAAATACAAGAACAAATGCTTCAAACTAATTTCGTAGAGCTCTATCAAGGAAAGCTACTTTCAGACAGATTAATTTGGGCACATAATAACACCAGAAACACTGTTGGTAAATCAATAATAATGGCAATTAGGCTGTCTTGACTCTTGTCACAGTTCACTACCTTTTGTACAACTGCAATATGTCAGTCTCCTCACTAAAGCAACTTTCACTGTTCTGTGCCTTATTGACCAGAATTGTACTAAATATGGGACAAAAACAGTGTCCAAGTGGAAGCAAACAAGAGGCTGTGGAGAAACCCCAAAATGTGTTGTTACAGCTCTGTTACTAAACAAATGATATTATCATACGGTGTAAGAACATTACAACAGCTTTTGTTTCTCAGGATTAAGCTATGTGAAAGTTTGTTACTATGCTGATATTATGTATCTACAGGATTTAAAACAAACGCAGCCTTGCAGGATCACCAGTGAAATCACTTGTTCCATGCTCTCACTGCGGGATGCAAAACATTATCTACTCAGTTACGTAAATATATCTTACATACCCAACTAGATCCCAGCATGGGTACAAGATGGTCATTCCTGTTTTGTTTATAAGTTTCTTTGTTTCATTTCCAGTACTGAGTCCAATTTCAAGTATACATACTGTTCTTAACACCAGCTAATGTCTGCACCAGCGGGCACAATTGTAGAAATGTATTAAGAGAAGGGTGTGTCAGAGCCAAATTCACTGCTTCTTAAAAATGTTTGGTTGCTGGATCAAGGTTTTATTCAATGTATCTCTTCTTAGTACTGAAACTGTGGACAGTTTAACGTGTGAAAATAATGATAAAATATAGTTTATCCATTAATGGTGTAAAGATTAACTAACCAGAAAGGAATTTCCAGGTGGCTTATTTATTCCTAAGTAAGACCTGGCACTTCCAGGGTGGCTGCAGACACAGCATGTTCTGTGCTGTTCCACGGACCTGATGCATGTAAATAACCATAACAATACACGCTGGATGTGCCATGGTTGCACAAGGAGTGATGCAATCTTCTGCATCGCACTCAGCTGCTCACATTCTCCTAAAACCAGGAGCATTTGGTCTCAAACACCTGAAAATGGCATATGACTACACAACAGGTGACAGCAGAGTGAAAAGTTACCCAAAGATACAAATGGGCTGTTCCAAGTCCGTCAGCAGCCCGGCTGCAGTGTTCAGTAGATCACTGTAACTGAAGTTATCCTTTTTGTTTCCAGACATTTTCTCTGAAAGCTCATAGAAAATCAAAGTGTCTCGGAGACACTTGCTTCAAAACAAACCGTCTCCTCACACAAAGATCAATATAACATAAAGGAAGGAATGAAAACTTGTTTATAGGTACCAAAGATTGAATACATATTTCTGTCTTTGCTGTATTTAATGCACTCTTTAATGCCAAGTTCTGAAAATCAGATGCCTTCATTACTGGTTTGGGCCTAAGGCCTAATCATTGCAGTTTTTGTGCTTCTAGCTGGCAGAATCCTCTCTAGGCATCCTGGGTCTTGAGATTTTATTGTTCTAGTTCACACCTATTTCACCAAAATGTGAAAGCCATTGCAAAAAAATTCAAAAAATATATTCAGTGTGATAGTTGGACTACTGTTTTACTTGTATTTACTTTTCTTAGTTTGAAAGGCCAAATAACATTTGAGGTTTTCCATATTAAAAAATTCAACACATTTGGCCTGGATAACAAGAAGTACAAAATAAGGTAACACCGATTATTGCCTGGCAGATGAAAATGCCACAAGCTGCCTTCAGCTGGAATAGTAAATGGTTGAATAGCCCAAGGCTCCGTTAAACAAATGACCGGCAAAACCTGTCAGCACAAGTAGGCTGACTTTTACTTTCAAATAATTGAGTATAGCAAAATAAAGACCAGTGGGCAGGTATGCAACATTGTTTTCTTAATATCTTCAAAAGAACCAATAAAAAAGAATTGAAGAAAAAGAATTTTTTAGACAAAGAAGAAACAAACAATTAATGTATACTCTTCAGAAACATTCAGTGGCAAAAATAAAATTTTGGAAAAAAAAAACTAAAGGGAGAGAGAGTGAAAAGTGGATTTTGTCCAAATGTCAGTCATGTGTTAAGAGAAAATATAATAACAACTGTGCAAACTTCAGTTTATTTTTAACTTCAAGTCCGTGAAGGGGGGAGAAGATCACACTGTGACATAAAACTGTTTGCTAGGAAAAAGTTAACAATCAATCTGCAATAATAGTTTCCATGGGCTACAACTGAGAAACTGCCATCCCATTTGCAGCATGTTTTTAAAGAAATCTCATTATGTACTTCAGACAGAAGTACTGAACTTAAAACCCAAGATCGAACTCTTAGAGCGTATCAAAAAAAGTACAGAAAATGTACATCCATCCATTTTTATGCTACTTCTAGCATAAAAATGGATGGATGAACAGATACACATCTTTCCTTTTGGTCCTTCATGTGTATCCTTCTATGTCAAGTACATACTTTCAGAGCAAATGGGATTTCAGTCTTCAGTCTTTCTATCCAGTACATAGTTCATCAGCTGCTGGTTTTTGTTTTAAGGGAGAGTAAACAAATGAGCTGCCACACAGCAGAATTATGGACTTTTATTCATTGAGGATAGTGGTCAGCTTAAGAAAAGTAATTTTGCTTGAGAAATGTCTTGTGTTTCTCTGTGCATCATAATGTTCCAAAACTGTGAAACACGAGAAAGGATATGCAACCTTGCTTCTTTCATGTTGAATTACCTGTCTGGATGGGGAAAAGCCACTTACTACAGATTTTGGTTCTTTATGTGAAACCCATGAAGTGTTTTTAAGAGAACCATTAAATACTTAATGAGGGCAACATATAATTTGCGTCATAATACTAATAATAGAGAAAGAGAAAAAGAAACTAGAAATCAAATATAAAATAACTACTTTAAGTGGGCATTATTCCATTGAAAGCCTAGAATGATATTTGTAGACTGTTTGTTCATGTGTTCTTAAAGAAAGTGGTTAAAGCATCTAATAAAAAAAATATGTTAAACTTGCTTCAATACCTCACCAGATTTTATACTGACTTTTTTTTCTGGCCATCTAGATTTGACTGTTTATGCCTCTCAGGAGTGATGCCTCAAGGTCAAAGTAGTGCAAATTCATACTCACTTCACTGCCAGTTTTGCTCCTCCAAGCAGTTCAGAGTAAGCTCCAATTCTATTTCCAATTTGTCTCTTGTGGGAAGGATGTTGAGTGTCATTTTTTTTCAGTACTGTGATGTGAAATAGATATGTGCTGTCATGCTTCTGAGAGATTTGACGAAAGGAAGCAACTGATTTCTAAACCAGACTTGTGCATTTATTACCCATCAACATGAAAGTCATAGGGGGAAAAATGGTAAACTACAAGATATTACTGTCCTTCAAAAATGCTGAAAATTCAACACACTCATCACAAGAGTTTTGTGGTTTCCACCCAGTTAGTTGATGTTTTATGAATTCCTTATTGTTTTATTTAATAGTTATTTGGGACAGGTACTGTTTGTGTGTGAAGGGGGTTGTTCGGTTTGGGCTTTCTAAGAACTTTTTCTCAGAGCACTGTTCCTTTATTAGATGCTTTAAATTTTGAAATTATCAGCAGCCATATGCACAAGGGTGATGAGTACTTTCCCTTTTGCTTTTAACTCCCCTTCTTTCTCCAGTGCATGTTCTTCTAGGTTTTTTCTCTTAAATGACCTTCGCCTGTCTTTCTCCAGGAGACAGCACAAACAGGATTTCCTAATAAATGGAAAACTCACAGAAATTATGTGAATGTGGCCCAACAATTCATTCAGTCCAACAGGTAGGAAAATCATGATTCTCCACGGTAATAAAAAGCTATCTTTTGTCTTCTGTGTCAGATAGTGAAATGACTCCAAAAAAATTAGTATCAGGAAGGAGTCTTATGGGATGTTCGGGAATACTAATCTCAATGTTCCTTTTTCTACTGATTCCTTTTCACAGTGCAGCCTTGTCCTCCTTTAACTGTTTTGGAAAGAATTTACTCCAAATCATGGCACCTAAAAAGCTAAAAAAGGATAGAAAAAGGGACTTCAGGACTTTGGTAGGCAGCAAGCTCAACATGAGCCAGCAGTGTGCCTTGGCAGCCAAAAAGGCCGCCAGCACCCTTAGCAGCATTAACAGGAGCACAGCCAGCACAGCACTGCCTGAAAAAAACCCCAGGCATTTATTACTATCGGGGAAAGAGGAGGGTTGGCAGTAGCAGAAGACAGTACATTCCACCAGCAATTTGCTTCCTCAAAAAGCCTCCTGGATGTAAATCCCTGTTGTCATATAAAACATATCCCATGGATCATATCCTGCCTGGTGCTCTGCTTTGCTGTTTCACCCAGTGCAACCCCTATAGTCGTAGATGGCATTTTAGTTCAAGACTTAAATAACAAGTCACATTTACATGGCCATTCTCATACATGTCCTTAACCAACTGAGCCATTACAATACAAAAAACAGTCATTTGTGCTGTTAGCATATACAGCCAACAAAGAAGTTCAGAGTATTGGACCTTAGTGATTTTTTATTTAGCTAGATCAGCTTGGATACAATGGGAAGAGAAATCTGAACAGGTAGAAGGTGTAGTAATTGTAATTTGTCTATCTATTTTTCAAAACTATTATCATGTATTTCTCATAAATAGAGTATTACTTAAAAGTAGTGATAACAGACAGAAAAGCTTTATCCTAAGATAGGAGATTCAAACAGAAATATCATCTTCCTCTGGTTTCCAACACTGGCTTTTCCAGATAGGATGCATGACTGAGGTCCAAAAGGGGCCCAGAAGTATCTACACAGGCCAATGGTGAGCTCAAAAGCCAGAGCCTAATCTCTTAAAGAGATATTAAGATACATCAGTAAGAGTTCCTACCCAAAAATGATTTTATAGCTTACATTAAATTCAGCATAAGGGCTCCAAGGACTAAACTGGGACAACACTTCAACACTTACTGGTAGCCATTTCTTGTCAGCTGGCTAATTATGATGATAGTACAGAAAGCCCCTGCCTTTTTAATCAAGTATAAAACTCTCAGTACTTTGCAGACATAATTTTCTGGAAAGAAAAGGAAGCACAGTCAGCAGTGACTGCCATTCAAATTAAAGGTGAAATATGGTAGGAAATATTCTGGCCATTACAAAACATCCTGACAGCAAAGATATCTGAAAATTGTCATAAATTCAAGTATGCCATTAATATTTGTGATAAACACAGTGAAAAAATTACAATTTTCTATTTTAGAAATTTCAGTATAAATTATTTTTTCTTTTCTGCATTGTCAGATTACAAAGTTCATCTTCTCAAACTAGTACTTTGCAGTCTGGTTTTGGAGTTAAATCAGAATCTAGTCACCATGACAATCTCACCACTAAAATTTTTAAAGTCCATTTTAGCAGAGGATCTTAAGCAAATGCTTAGCTTGAAAAAATATTAGAAATTGTCAGTTTTTCCAAGAAGCTGTATATTGGAAAATGGTTTTAAGGTAAATACATTCTTGCCGACTGGCTTCTGCCTCCTAAGGAAGATATGCACATATGGAATGATGTCTTATATAAATACCAGATTTGTGTGCACAGATGCAGCTGTGTGGATGTGTGCAAGCTCAGATCAGTCTTCTGTTTACCAAAAAATCAGCATAGGAAGTCGAGCACCTGATTGAACCTTTCCTATTTCTGCCATGCAGTGCTTCCTTTCAGAAGTGGTTTTTCTGGACCATTGTTCGTCAAACAGGTGTAGTGGTGACACGAGTGCCTCTTTGCTCAGGTACGTTTCTTTCTTAGGAATAATTTCATGGATGCAATGTCTAGTTTGCCCACTTGAATCACTGGTACTATGAATTAATGCCTTGTTCTGAGAAAGTGTGGAATAGAATATTGTTTCTCGAACCAGCTGACAGCAACCCAAAGCCCAGAGGACTTGAAAGACTCTGAAAAGACTACCCACAAGCTATAGTTTTATCCCAGTATAAGAAGACCTCTTCCAGTTCGCACCATTACGTATCCCAGTGCTCCTTGACCTCTTCCTCATCAGCTCAGTTGTTCTCATTGATTGCTCCATGGGATAGAGACTTGGCTTGTCCATCCTCTTATAGATGGAAGAAAGAATGATTCCATGACATGTACTTACACCTCCAGGGCAGGGCTGGTGATAAGGTAGTCCCTGCACAGTCAGGTAAAGAAGTTTCTTATTCTCCTATATCCCTTTGTGCAGATAATCAAGACAAATCCATTTTATTTAACTTCCTAGACAAAGAAATTTATTATAAACCTTGGCCAGAAATATCATATTTTTGTCTATTATTTTCCACAATTTTCCAATTTTGTTTTACCCTTGCACTTCTGTTACTTTTCACTTCCCTAAATACTAAACACCACACCATAACACAAAATATGCTGCAAATGTTCATACACACATGATCAGGTGGTGTCTTTCAAAGCTAAAAACAGGTGATGCTACTAAATAAGAATAAAAAGTTGTATTATAACAGTTTCAGGCAAGTAAAGACATGGGGCATAAAGGAAATTCAGTGGTCAGGGATCGAACCTTGCAGCTGGATAAGCAGGATAAGTGATAACAAGCTTTGGTGAGAGCAAGGCTAAACAACAGCCTTCACCAAGAAAAAAACCTCTGAATGTTTTATGTCAGCAATGCACAAAGTCACAGAACAGATTATCCAGGAGTATAACAACATTGAAATTAGCATTAGAATCTCCAGAGCTTTGCAAACAACATTATAATAAAAAAAAAAAAAAAAAAAATCACAGATAAGGTATTTCTGCCTGCATATAAACAAGCAATGTTATACTGCTCCTTTCTTAATTTAGAAGTTATGATTTACTTGTAAAATAAAGATAAAATCCATATTCATGGAAGTGGAAAGACTCTTATGCATATTATGAGAGAGAATTTGTTTATTTAAATGGTGAAAAAAAGCAATCAAAGCTTATGCATGTAAGACATAAATGTACATTTATAACTATTGAATATATCACATGCATCCAAAGCATCTGAACCATACAGAATAGTCTTTGCTCGTCAACCCATCCTTCTTTGTGGGAAGATATTTTTTAGCATTAGATCCTGTTGATTCTCACTATAATGGCATTTCAGATAAAATAATTCAAAATTAAACCACTGCAACATTAACCAGGACAGTCTTCTAATGCCTCTTTTGTGGCCCATGTTAAATCTTTGTTGGTCTAAAAACATATATAAAAGACAAAACCTGTGACCAACTTGCATTTTCATTGATGAAGCCAAAGACTGTCGGCCAGTTTATCTTTAGACACACAGTACTTTGCTTTCAAAATCAAAGTACAGGTTGATTAAAACCTATACAAAACCCCCCTTAATTCTTGAGACATAGGTAATTACTCCAGAGCAGACCTGAGACTCACCAGTAGAACAGTGTACAAAAAAAACCCAAAAGGTCATTACTTGAGTTCAGTGTACTAATTAAATAGAGAATGATGCTTTCCACAGCTGTTAGTCCAGTGCCTTTCAGTAGAACATTCAGCTTAGGTCTTCTAGAGAGAAATACCTACCTTCACAAAATATGGTACTTAATTTCAGAAAAGAAGTGATTCAAATATATAGAAAAAAATTAACTGTCCATTTGTATGATTATTACCACAGCCCTTCAATGACAATAAATGAAGATTATCTGCAGAAGCTTGACTCTAGCTTTGAATTTTTTTTTAACAGTAATCAGATAAAATTTCCAATTGTCCCATCCTTTAATTTGAAATGTGACTTCTTAGCTATGAGGAAGCATTTAAAATTTTGCCTTTCCCCTAGCTCATTAATGTTAGTAGGTATAAAGTGTTTTAAAATAAAAGAATGATTGTCACTGGAAAAGGGTTTTTTTTTTTGCTTAATCATTATCCTTCTTATTTGCTAGACAATCTCACTGTGATATGATCACATCTTCTCTTCAAACTTTCCAGATGACACGAGATCATGTTTGTAAATGCTTTCCTTTTGAATGTCGTAAAGCCAAGTCAGAGAAGATACAGGGATAAAGAATATGTGGAAGCATAATAACACTCTCAAGGCACTAAATGACAGCAGGATAAGAGATCTTAGAATATTAACTACTTTTCTTCAGCCCAGCAGGATTATTTTTTAAGGGAGCTGTATTCTAGAAACATACATCTTGAGAACTTTTCCAGTTTAATTTCTAGTCTTTTTTTTTACGAAAAGAACTTTTTTTTGGACACAAAGGATAATCGAGGACTAGAAACTGATTTGTTTGTTTGACCCTGCAGAAGTCTTGCATTACTTTTCTAGAAAACCTGCTTTGTAGAAGGTTTTCACTTACCTCATTACATCCATGGAAAGAGGCATCTTTGTTCTGAATTTTATTAGTATTTGAAAACATCTTTCATAGGTTTCTAGCAAAGTACCCTCTCCACATCAAATCAAAGAGTCATAGTTGACATTACTTGTAGTTCCCCAGCTATTTGCCTAAAATAAAAATTTGAAAATGATTACAGGACGGTCGTAGCTGAAGATGTGTCCACAAAAGCCAGAAAAAAATGAAAAAGCAGAAAGTCAAACGCATCAGAATTAAGTAGAATAATCAGGTTGCAGTCACAGTGAGTCTTTCAGTTCTAGGCTGAAAAATAAGTATTAGTATTAACATGGCTATTGATGGAGACTTACAGACAATTTCATTCTTTCTCCATATAAAAATGGGGATTAGAACAAATCAGAACAAATTAGAATAAAGGATAGATACAGTCACAAAAGAAGGTTTACAGTTACTGCTAGTTTCCTCTCATAGGTTAAAGAAATAATTAGATGTGAAAATATTATGGTAAAAAGGACAGAGTTTAAGTGTAATGGGAAAGAAAATGTAATCTCCCACAAAGAACACAAGTTCTGAAAAGTAGCGCTGTTTAAATGTTTCACCACTAGTTTTCATTCCCACTACTACCAAATTATATCCAGAAATGTCCTTTGTAAGTTTAAGTCACATAATGCTATTAATAAACTCACTGTATTTTCTTTTATATACTTAAAAAAGCAATAGAAGTAAACATCTTGTTAATGGAGAAAATAAATTCATTATATTTTTAAGAATTTTTCTCACATGAAAATATTCTTATTCATTAAAATATATTTAGTTTTAAAAAGACAAAATATCATTAATTTGGATCTGACAGGCAAGAAATCATACACAACTGTCAGGACTTGAAATGTTACCCATCCTGGGGGTGTATAGAGATCACCACCTCCCTTCTGAGGTGATCCATGCCACAGAGCCTGGAGTCACCTGGGCATCCTTGGATAGAGTCCAAACTCTCACAGAAAACCCCTGAAGAGCATTCACCCTGTTTAGGAAAAGTTATGTGCAGCATGGGATGTTCTCCAAGAAAGAGTCTCCTTTTGGGATAAAAATTAAGTCGTTTTTATAACTCAAGAGAGTGTAGGATGTACCACTTTGAGCAGTCAATAGATGCTGCTAATTTTGACTTTTCGCCTGTAATAGCCAAGACATAATGATGATTTCTGTTATTTCAAAGCAATTTGATTTTTCCAGACTATTTACCACTTGCTCAGATGATAAATTGTTGTTGCAGCTCCTTGTTTATGCACCTCTTGGTGGTATCTCAGAGTGCCTCTGGCATCTAGATTCCCACAGTTGTCATTCACATCGTTCCCAGATTTACTTTTTAAGGAAGTTTCTGATTCACAGAGCTATTTCCAGGCTCCAGCTTCCAAGCTGAGAAGCCTCCCTCTGGCACTATTTATCAGGAGATCTTTTATTTTCCCCAGTATTTTGCCTGTTTAACCAGGCCACCTTATTGCTGCTTGCATCAGCATACTCTTAAGGGCTTAAGGTTTACCTTTGAAGCATTTTCTGCTGTCATCACTACTTATGCAGCCCTAGAAAGATCTGATCACCTAAGAAAATCCAGAAAGACTAAGAGGACAGGAGGGAAAACTGAAAATATTTTAAATTCAAGGTGCACAGATTAAATAAAAAAAGTCCTTCACACATTGATTAAGCCCTTATTAGTGACAAGTTTTTGTTTTCCTTTTAGTAAAAACTTCAACCCTCAGCACTAGATACTGAATTTTCATAAATTTGGAAATCCCACTGAACCAGGGAATGGCCTATCAGATAAAATCTGTGTCAGCAAGTTTGAAGAATGAAACTTTTTTCTTTCTATAATCATCTCAGAGTGAACAGATGCATGTTTGATGATTTGCAGACAGAATAAAAGACTAAGGAAATGGAGAAACAATTGGTCTAACCATGCAGTCATTTACCCAAGCAAGCTATTTCCATTTAAATCCAAAAGCATTGCTTACCTGAGCAAGTATTTCCCACCTACATAACAACTCGCAAAAATGGAATCGAAGCCCTCCCAGTAAAGTATTACTTCTGAGCAAAGGGAAAACAGATGAATAATCTTTCAATGAGATAAGCAAAATTTTAACCAAATTTTATATTTGACAGTATATTAAATGTATCACAGAGCAATCCTCCTGAGGAATCAACATTTGAAATAATCTCTAAGCAACAGAGCACTTTCTCCCTGCTGTAGTTATTGTAATGTCTGGTTTTTTTGAGTTGCAGTTTGTTTGGACAATTTAATTAAAGAGCTGAGTTTGAAACAAACTTTTCTCCATTGTGAATTATGTCTAGGATACAATTCTATCTAGTTTTCTTGCCTTGAAAAATCTATTTAGGAACATGGTCGGGATAAACATTTTTATACATTTTCAAGTTTATCTAAGCCTATAGATCTTCACCTGCTGCAGTCTCTAATACTACATGGAAACCATTTGTGTTCAAACAGTTAGGTAAGGAGGAATGTAATTGTGGATTTTTGGCAAGAGTGGTGTTTCTTATTTAATACCCACCTAATTAAGAGCTATCTTGAGACAAAAGAGACTAATACTGAAAATATGGAACCTTAGCAGTTTCAGACATGGGAACATTATGATACACTAGCATCGAGAGATGAAAGTATATTCTTTTTCCTATCTTATTTTCAGGAGGTTCAGGAAACCTGAGGGCTGCTTCTGGCAATTCACCTGGATGCCCTTTTTCCCTTTTATCAGTTTCATTGTGTTTTACAGAATGTACAATGGCCTGTGGTGGCATAAGATCACCCACAGAGCCTAAATCTGCATCCAGCAGTGCACAGAATACACATATGCAAGGCATCAATCTCAGGAGGGACAGAAAATCACTTCTTCAGATTTAAAAGCAGAAGGGCAGATTGTGACATTGGCCTGCACTGGAGGGGATATGGAATGGTATTTGCTTATGGGAAAACAGTCTGAGCTGCTCATTTCCATAGGAGTTCCCAGTTCTTTTTAGATGGTGTGCTTGCACCATCACGCCCTGATATTTTAGTCAGCTCTTCCCTATATGTCAAACCAACCACAACATCAAAGGGAAACAAGAACAAAGAACAGCCTGAAGTGGTGTCACACTCACAGGTGGCAACAGATCCCTTCTTGCCTTCTTCATTCCTGTGGGTATTCATCAGGGCCAGGAACAATCTGTTGTTTCTCAGGTTCAGCTACACACTTTATAAAAAAAACTAAACCCTACCTACTTGGAAATAAGCCACAGCACACTAAGTCACCATGAACTTTTTTACCTCTGTTCAGTACATAATGATGAAGTGGAGGCTCATGGAATTCCTTTATTTTGCCAAGTCATTAGTTACATTGGCAAAGATGATTTCAGGGATAGGCAGTGGTGTTGGACTCAAAATGATGTTTACTCTCTATTTCTGTTACAGTGGTTTATTATTACCAAAGTAAGTTCTAAGCTTCAGATTTCTGGTGCCAGAAAATGTACATGGACAAGTGGGATGTAGGAGTGCCTGTTGTTCCTTGGGAAAAGTAGGTTCTTGCTTCGACTGCAGAATGAAAATGTTGAGAGGAAAATAAGATAAATATATAACACCATGGAACCTTATGTTAGCAAATTCAGGAGGTTTAAAAATAAGATAGCAAAATGTAGGCACCTTAAACACCTCTGCTTTGCTGGTGAAAGTTCTTGACTTCATTAATGGTGAAGCCCCAGCCAGCAAACGGGACTTCCCACCCAGTGCATCAGTCATTTGTCATTTTGTGGTAAAAAAAAAACTCATGCATTTTCACTCAGGACACCAAAAAGATGCCCAAAAAAACCAATTGATAAACAACTAACAGGTGAGAAAGAACATGCACAGTGAAGTGCAGAACAAGGAAACTGTGCAGGTAGTTGCAGCTGCTACCATCTTATTCAGAAAACTAGAGGTGGAATCCTATGGAGCACAGCTCTGAAGGGCAGAGGAGCTCAAAAACTGGCAGGTCTTTAAAGACAACCTCCTCCAAGTGCAGGAATAGTCCATTCAAACTGACAGTAAAAATTGTAGGTGTTACAAGTTGTCATGTGATCTGTAAATTAGTTCTAACAGAATGGATCATAATTACCTTTGTATTATGTAAATAACAAATCTAATCAAGGGAATGATAGAAATATGGAAAAGAAAGATAAAATCCCTAAATCTAAAGAAAGAACAACTACTCCTATTTCTAGAAGGTAGTAAATACGGACTTTGGATAATGTTACACCCTAATTCTTTTCTCTAGCATATTCCCCAAAGAAACAGAGCCAAACTTTTCCAAGAGTAACTCTCCACCTTTTTTTTTCCCAAAGTTTGCTCTCATTTCTGTGTTCTTCTGCACCCCCACACCCCACACCTGAGCTTCTCCATTCTTCCTGTGCTGTTGCTGTGACCATGGGTGCTCTCCCAGCTGCTTGTCCTGCCTCACTATCCCAGTCCATTGGCCATCACTCCATGGTGTTACACTGATATGCTTGCAGACGAAGTGTGTCTCCTCATTCTAGAACCTCTCTTACACCCACCACTATCTTCTTCTAATAACTTGCATCAAACAAGTTCTTTGCACCTTCAAACTAACTAAAAATGATCGTGTGCTATTTCCAATCTAAATATGCTGAAATACCTCAGAGCAAACCTCTGTTTCTCTATACAATCTCCTAGACATGTTGTCTCTTTTCAAATGCCTTCCAAAATGTTTGGGGTTTTTGGGTTTTGATTCATTCACTTTTTAGATATCTGGTTTAACAGTGACAACTGAGACAAATTTTCTTTAGCACTAGATCTGAGAAAGTCCAGGAGTAGTAAAAGAACTGCTGATAATATATTCTTTAATGGATATTGTCACGTACATTATTTTGCTACAAAAACAGATTTAAATGGGCACAAGATAAAAACTACTTAATGGTGGCAAATACAGTATTATTAATAAAGTGACATATTCCTATTTTTAAGTCCCAGGAAGAGCACTTTCCTCCCCCCATATATTCTATGTATAATACCTGTTTAGATAAAATATATTTTCTATTTATATAGTTTCAGAATTAAAATGTGCCATCCATCTGATGAAATTCACTCCAAAGGAATTTATCAGTCAAAACAAAAAGCCACACAAGAAGCCAGCCACAGCAGAACTGATACACTATTTGAAGCTGTTATCTTTAGATAACAGTAACTTACATAGATTAAGACTTAGAGTTTGATTTTTAACAAAAAAAATCTTGGCAGCAACTGTTTGAACTATTTAAAAAATAATTCCCTATCACGGAACTCAAGAGGAAAAGCAGCACAGAAATTTTGTAGGATGGTTTACACTGAGGGGAGAGATGGGGCTAAGAAGTTAAATACAGAAGAATAAAGTCCTGCGACTCATGGACCCCATATGTTTGACTGATTCAGCTCCTTTTCATCCAGGGAGAAGAAAATGGTTCCATGCTATGCAAGCACTCTGAGATCAATAACAGCATCCATCGTCATAACCAAGCTATTGAGGCAGATGATGACAGCAGGAGCAGGAAGAGAACAGCACTGTACATAAATCACACAAGACTAGCAGAGAAAAACAAATTGCTGAGGGATTTGTTGCAAATCCTGTGCACTGACTTCTCCTGTGGTCCCAGTAAGGAAAGGATGAAAGCCAGGATCTTGGAACTGGTTCTGATAGTAACAGAAAGGGCAAAAGAGAAAGTTACAAGGTGAGAAACAAGGTGCTACAGAAGTTCAATCAATGGAGGAACAAGCTTCAAGGAGTAGCAAGAAACAAAAAAGCTATAAGAAGAAATTAAACTGTTCTATGTGTAGCATGATAGCTAGAGAGTTTAACAAAGTGTTGGAAGAATAAATGTTTTTCCCTAAAGCAGAAATGTCAGTGTATCCTCACTAGACCTAGCTGTGTGCCAAGAGCTTCAGCAGTTCCAAGAAAGTGCATGACAGTATACAGTCTATCATTTTAAATATAAGGAGGGATTTTCAATCACTGAGGCCCAATATTATAATATGAAGGTCAAAAGAACATACACTACTGCAGGTAAGAGGTCTGAAGAGGCAACACAGGGAGTGCGGAGAGAAAGGAACAGCACTATATTGATTGTTATTAATTTTAAGTATGGAAATACCAGTAAAGAATCAGCAAATTTATCCTGAGAAATTCTCTGTGGCAGAAGTTCTCTCCAAGGCAGCAAATAGAAGGAAGATGTATTTGTTGTGAAAAAAGTTTACAGCTTAAGTGTTGACACTGTACTGTGTCAAGAGCAGCAGCCAAACATCTACTGCTCAGCATGCCTTCCCTAAAAGTTGAAAAGGGGAAAAGGGCACTCCCTCAGAAAGATGGAGAGCTAGGGTTGAGCTGTGGGCAGCCAGCCCAGATACAAGGGGTTAAACAGCACAGGTTAAACAAAAGAAAAAAAAAAAAACAAAAAAAAACCCAAAAAAAGATAGCAGTTTCACTTCAAAAGTGTCAATTGCCAAAAAAGGAATTGACACAGAATGAATTAAAAAGAGCCCAATAAATTATTACATATTATGAATATGTTTTAGAGAAACATTGTACAAGTTATATGAGTTAACAGGAAAGACCACAGATAATTAATTTACTCTGGATATTAATAAAAGACTACATATTCATGTATGCAAATGATTAATATTTAAAAACATGTTATTACCTGCTTAATTATCATAGATTAATCAATGATAATTAACAAGTGATTAATCAATGGATCTCTATAGAATTGAAAGAAAACAAGTCCCTACCTGAAAACAAGAATGTAGATAAGCAAACTTTCCAGAAACAACTAAATGTACAGAGATGGTGTTTGGCAAGAAATATAATTCAGCCCCAATACACAGGGAACTGTGAAGACTGACATCCTTCCAGAGACTGTAGAGTGGAGAGGGCATGGCAGAGGCACTGCCAGAGCACTAGGCAGGGCTGAGATTGCACAGCATTATAGCAATGGGTAGGTGAGACCAGGACAGTGGAGACCCTTACATCAACCAAAGCTTAAGTGCAGAAACTCAAACTACATCACCCAAATGGATGCCAGCAGTGTGCTCAGTGGTACAGTACAGTGGTGACTGTGACTCGTTTCTCAAAAAAAGCACAAAGTGATCAATTTCCAGATGAATTTCTATTAAAAAAAAGGGTATTCTGGTTATGCCATAATATTTGCTGAAGCAGCAAAATGGCTTCAGATATTCAAAATAGGTGCAGGTGTGCAATTCAACAGCTTTCCTTTGAGGTGATACAGATGGTGCTTGGCAAAAACTCTGGCATGGTAGGCCAGGGGTCAGGCGAGGCCAGCTGTGAGTATGCAGCAGCCACAGGATGCAGGGGACACGTGCATAATGCAAGCACCAGCAGGCAGGGAAAGCACTGAGCGTCAGAAAGAGACAGCAGCTGACCAAAATTGCAGTTACTCTGGGGAAAGAACACAATCCTTAGAGGGCTACACCAGAGATATTTGCAGCTGTGATGGAGGCACAGAGGACCCTAGGAGTCACTGCCAAATAAACAGCATCCAGCTTACACTGCACCCCCTTCCTCTGACCAAAAGGAGCAAATAAAAAATGTTTCCTACGCAAAATACAAATCAGGAGGAGAAACCTGAGTGGTTCAAAATCAATCATCTCAGTGATAGCCATAGCAAACAAAATACACAAAAGAAACCATATTTTTACATGTCCAAGTGTCTGAATAATAAACTATTGTACCACTTAGGGATGTGTGATAAGACATTCAAGTTGCTGTTCTGTGTATAAGGTGAACAGGTGATGCACTGGCAAATGAAGCTGGATTAGAGATGCATCCTGCTAACCTGCTGCACTTTGTTTGGCAGCTGCTGATTCTTCTAAATGCCCTTTACATCCCATCTGCAGAAGAGGGGGATTTTTTTTCTTGCTTTTCCAGAGGGAAACACATGAGGTGCTTAAAGGACTGCTCAGAGTGAAAGTCCTAACAGGAAATTCCCAAGTATAAATTCACAAGTCAGCAATACAAACAAAAACTGCCTAAAATTACTGTATTTGCCATATACAACTGAATCTGCACTCATTAAAAAAAGCAAGAGGGAATCACACACTTCAAAAACATTTTAGGAAGGAGAGATCAGGGAAGAAGCAAGACGAAGGGAAAAACAATCAGCAGATTTCCCAACAAATCTATAATTTTTCAAGTATTTTGGGAGAGATTAAAAATGCCCAGTGATGTGAATTTGTACTGCAAAACTTGACATTTGCCACAGCATCAATATTCAATTAACAAAAATGCCTAGAACTTGAGCAATTTGTGGATCCTGTGGTTTGGTGGACCTCATTCTCTCTCCAGGTGTGTGCTCCTTACTTTTTGTAATAGCTACTCTACACATTGCATAAAAAGTAAGTGCTGAAGGCAGAAATAGCATTTTCACCTGTGCACTACTATAACAATGACTTCAAAATACCTGGTATACTTTGGGGTAAAAGGAAACCCCACAACAAGTTAGCTTTGTTAGGCTCCTCGTGCAGAAAAGACTGTTGCAATTCTGTTTTCAAAGTTTATAGAAGCTTAAAACATTTCAAAAGTCAGGAAATGTACAGAATCGGGATTCTGATGTTGCATAATTACTTTTCAGAGTCTTCTTCGCTACTGTATTTTAAACTTAACCCCTATGCTTCCTAGATTAAAGAAGATAGATTAATATGTCTGCCCTAAAGAAGATTTTTGAGCTTTCAAAATCCCATTAAAAGAAACAATCTTTTCCAATGTATATCACAATATTAGTAACTACAAAAAGAAATATTAGTTGCTATGCAATAGATTTAAAATCATTTCAGAGGCTATGGAGATTAGCATAATCTTTTACTACTGAGCACATCAATCATTGAGGGTCGGCTTAAAAACATATGGTTTTGCATAAAAACTGGAAAAATAGTGGGTTTTCAGTCAAAAAAAAAAAGAAGATTTTGAGGAGAATTTGCATTCTACTAAAGGAAAGGCATGGATTCATAATCAACATTTTCTGGGAAGATGGGAAAGGTCAACAAGGAATAATTTTCATTTACGGCAAAGACTTGTGTTGACAGCAGGAGAAATATTTTCTAAGAAATGTTGAAATAAATGAGCAAGTCCATTGCTTGGAAAAAAACCCACAGAGATAGGTTAGATAATTTTTTGTCATTGAATAGCCTAAGATAATCTCTTCAAGCAATTTTGAATCCTATGTTACTGTAATTCCCAGAAAAAATTCTGGGTTTGCTACATTTCCTTTCATTTAATAATTTATCTTTTAATAAGTCATTTCTTTTTATATATTTGGGGATTTTTCTCTGCTATTGATTAATTTTCCCCCTTTTTAGTTATATATTGAAATGGAGATTGTATTAGAGTTAAAAATACATATTTTGTGTCTTTTCTGGTTTTTTTAATGGTCAAATCACTAATAGGTAATGGTACTTCTAGGTTTGTGACATTTCTTTCTGAAAAAGCCCTGTATTTCTGAACAAAGTTTGCAAATTGGTCCACTTCTTATGATTTTTACCTCCAAAGTCATTATTTATTACTGCCTAAATATATTTTCCATAAATCAGTAACACACACCTCAGTTTTTGGTTTCAATTTTTGACAGTTTAAACTATCAGTTCTTTGCTGGTAAAGAGAGTAAACTGATTTGTCAGCCAAATTTGCTGCACCTTTGTTAAACTGTGTAATAATCTGTGTACAGAATATATCTACTCGAGTGCTTCTCAATTTCAGTATTCCAGTCACTCAGAGTGTAAATTTATTTTAGTGAATTTATTTTAATGATATAAATGTATATCTTGTCATAGAGCCTTGCTACTGCTGATCTTTGTTGTTGACATGCCATAGTATTTTGCAGACAACTGGCACAGAAGAGAAACTTACTGAGGCAATTTTTTCTTCTTCTTTATTTTCTTTTCATATGTAAAACTAATAGAGACAGAGCAATCTCACCCACATTAAAATTCTGGATAGGAGGATATATCCACAAAATAAAAAGTTTTTTTGGAGTACTATGAGCAAGACTTTGCCTCCAGAGGAAAACAGAGAGCAAACACATCCTTGTGCAGAGAAGGATGACACCGAAACAACCAATTCAGCAAGAACAGCTGTTATCCAGAGTGAACAGCCGAGTCAACACACAGTCTAAATCCAAAAGAAACAAAATGTTA
Organism: Corvus brachyrhynchos; assembly: GCF_000691975.1. Taxonomy (NCBI): domain Eukaryota; kingdom Metazoa; phylum Chordata; class Aves; order Passeriformes; family Corvidae; genus Corvus; species Corvus brachyrhynchos. The sequence goes on along the minus strand of NW_008237447.1, from coordinate 3,684,084 downwards.
AAAGAAACAAAAGTGTTTGCAGAGCCAAGGCTATTTTTCAAGACTGTGAAAGAAAATAAATTGATTAATAGTAGGTTTACCACAAATCATACTTAATACTTTATTCTTCCCTATATAGAAGGTTCTCTGGAATATGATGATCAAGCAATTGAGTGAAGGATTATGTTATCTGTATATTATATTGAAAGTCGATTTTAATGTTCTGTGAACGTATAGGATTCTTACCAATAGAATATATAGTGTGCTTAGAGCAAGTACAACCAGTATTGGGGCTTGAACAGCTTCAGGGCTTGTCACACGGGTTGGAGTAGCCAAAAATAGTTGCCAAACCCTAACCAACAACTCAAATCACACTCAAAAACCTGCTGGTTCCCAGAAACAGGGCCATGCTGGTTTCAACAGCCCAAGGATATTCAAATTTTCCAAATTCTCAAATGCTATTGTGATTAGCCTGGAGAAGAAGGGGGACATAAAAAGAAACATTTCATGTAATACCTAAAATTATGATATCTCCAAACAATGTGTTAAAGAATGGCAAATCCTTCAAGATTTAAGCCTAATGAAATCAAAGATACGTAGGCTTAAAACTACTATTCACATTCAGTCAGCCATACTATTAACTTAGTTGGATATTTTTCATGTTGAATAGGTTCGACTCATAAATGTCACCGCAGGGATATTTGTTCACCCGAACGTGTGTTAGCAATTTCAAACCTTTGAGCAAAGGTCCCCTGTTGTGGCACTTCTGCTGCGATCAGGATGTCAGCGGGTTTTGGGATTGCAGCTGAAATCCTGGGTGGAGGTTAAGATTAATTTACCAGTTTTTAATAACCCAGAAAGGCAGACAGAAAGGAAGGAAGAAAAGACAGACTGACAGAAAGAAAGAGCAACTAGCTTTCTGCATCCAGCAATAAGTTATTCCTCAAACCAGTAGTATTCTCAGCAGTATATACAGAAGCATCTTTCATTTTGAATCCCAATGACCTGGATATCCCACCATAAATAGGAATTGTCATTCAATTAATAATAGGTGTAAAGAAGCATAAGACTGTATAACAGTTACCACAATGCTTGATTTGTCTGATTTATTCTTTCTGTTTTCTAGTCAGTGTGGAATGATGAATGCTTTCTTTTCATTATTGTCTGCTTGAAGTTACGCTTCTAATTTTCTCTCTCAACAAAAGGTGAGAATTCATGTTTGGGACAATTGAATTATCAAAAAAAAAAATCAAACATGATTTTTAACTATAGATGAATGCATTATTCTTCTTTATTCCTACCTTCTTTCCTCCTGTGAATCCTTGCCAGCCTTTCTCCCACAGTGACAGCACCTTCTTTGCAGGAGCAAAATACAATAGAATGAGTTACAGTCTTTTTTTTTTTTTTTTTATTTAGGGGCATTTCTAGTTATAGAAATACTTAAAATAGCTATTTTAGATTTAGGTTTTCATCCACTGTGAGGTTTATGTATTAAAAATTTTAACATGAAAGAAAAGGGTGATGTTTAGTCTTTTGGTCTATGTTTTTTGGTGATTTCACTGGATTATAAATTCTCTCACAAAGATGATGTTCTTTATTCAAGTGATCCAGTAATTTGAAAATAGTCTAGTCTTACAAATAATTTTACTCCCTGCCTATGTGTGATTTCAGAGGGTAGGCTTCATGCAAAATAGGTCAGTGCAGAATCAGTTTCCAAATTCTTCAAGTCAGCCTAACTAATGATTTTAGTCTTGATCTTTTGCTGAGCTTCATGCAATGAATTCTCTGCATATACCAAGCCCCAGTGGTATTAGCACTGGCTTTGGGGCTGTACTTGTTCTCCAAATCATTGAGTACTACTTCCAATTAAATTCACTGGACTGAAATCAAGAGTGGTGTTTAGGGAAGTAGGTATGGTTTTCTGTGTTTCAGAAACCAAGAGAGAAATTATGAGAAGAAAATGAGAAGGGAAAACAAATTAATAGAATGCAGTGTGAGCAGCAGCAGCAGTCATGATCTCCTCCTTCAGTTTTTCTCTTGGTGTTTCTGCAGTGTGTCTGAACTCCCACATAGTCTCTCTTTGACTTCAACTCTTCTGCCAACTCTCCCTGACCATGACATTTCTTCTCTTGTCAGTTGAGTATCCAATTTTTGAAACAGAATATAATACTGGAGACGTAGTTTCAGTTTTAAAGGAAACAATGGCAAATGATTCCCGCCTGCCTAAGACAACCTCAGTTACCCCTTTAAAAGAAAGCAGAGCTGAGATTTGTCTGCATAATGTCAGGGTGGCTTTGGTTCTACTGAAAGCTGCTTACAGAAGAGGTAACATTCTGTGACTGTGCCTCTTGACGCGGCTGCCAGCTTTGCAGGAGAGGTTGCCAGGACTGGTTTGCAGTAAAACTGGTGGAAAGAAGCACAGAGATGTCAAAAGTTTAGGGGACATTTCCACTACCATTTCTTGAAAGGGAATCTTTTAGGCTTTTCCTTGATTCTTCTGCTACAATTTTAGAAAATTTGAACCCCTCTCTTAAAACCAGCACAGAAGGGCTGGAAGTCCCCTATAAATTTCCTAAGTTGTCCCATATGCAAATACACTGATAACTCCATGTAGCCTATTATACTGTTTGCCTCGAACACATACATATAATTAAAAAGTAGAAAATGCATATTTATTGCTAACTAAAAGAACATGTTCCAAGAATTCATTGTGTCTTTCTAATCTCCATATCCATCACAGATGTTTTCCAATTACCTGTGTCCACCATAATCCCTCTTAGTCTCATTTGCTCAGTCGTAGGCACAGTATTACAGCATGAGTTACTCTTCCTTTCTGCTTGTAGGACAGGTAGCTAGCTATTGCCTTTTGATCTACTTTTACCCGCTGCTTCTGGTTCCCTTTTTAAAACAATAAAAGTTAAAGCTTCTGCCTTTGGGAAGATTTAAACCCCTATAACTGCTATGGCTGCACTAAGATGTGTGACTGCCCCTGCTATTCCCTAACAGTTGTCCAGGACTATCATGTCTCCTCCAGAGAGTGACCCCAAAACACATGCTGCTGACAAGAGGCCCTTATTTGGGCATTTATGTATTAAATTACACATCTTGCAGGAGGCACAAATACAAACAGCATTACGACTTGTAGAAAGGTGGGTCTCAAGAAATTTCTTCCTATTCCTTCAGTGAAAAAAGTCTCTCTTGGGATATAAAGGCCAGGGGCATGAAGGCTGGTGCTTGGTTAAGAAACAGAAGCAGTTGTATAAATGGATGACAGCCACCTTGTTAGCATCTGTGACGTCCCACCCTTCAGGGGAATGACACTCATAGAAGCTCAGGGTTGAAGAGAATTACAAAAGTCAGAGGGACCCCAATAACTCACAAAGTTTTATTAGCAAATTACACACTTGGAATGGAAATTGGTAGGTTAGTCCCTGACGTGCTGTATAAGGGGTTTGGATAAAGGGGTAGGGTAAAAGGGAAGAGAGAAATAAACAAATACCAAGAGGGAGGGAGGGAGGGAGGAAGGAAGGAAGGAAGGAAGGAAGGAAGGAAGGAAGGAAGGAAGGAAGGAAGGAAGGAAGGAAGGAAGGAAGGAAGGAAGGAAATATTTTGATGGTCTTGTTCCCCCCTTACAGTTCATGTCTGCTTCTTGATCTCATTCCTGTACCTGTGCTGTACTGTGTTGTGCTTATCTGTAGGAACTATAACAAGGATGTTTGTCCCAGAAAAGTGTTGCCCTTCCTCCCCATGGCCCCCTTCTCCAGCCACATCCTTCTCTCTCTCACAGTGTGATATTACCAGCAATCCTTGGTTGTTTCTGCCAACAATTCTTGTTTGGCTTCACAGCCATCCAGCTATTGCTGTTTGAGACATACACAGAAGTCCCTTATCTTCTGAGCTTCTACAGCATCTTAACAAGATACACTGGTATTGAATACCAAAGAGAGTGATGATGCTACCACGAGAATTGTCAATCCTGACTTTTCATATGCTGTATCTTCCAGTCAGGTAATGTGTTTACATACACACTCCCACATAGTGAGCACACCATGCATTTAATGCAATCCTGGAATTTAACTGAGGTTATATGCCAGCTTTTTAGTAATGCACAGCATCACTATGAATGCCGTCTGTTAAAACTGTGGTAAGATTATAGGCAGTTAAACTGCTAAATGTTATTCGTCCGTCTTTTTTCGTCCCCTTCTGTTCACCGAGACTCACTGGAGCATGTGCAGGTTCTGTAACTCCCTGAAATAGGAGGAACTGAAATCAGACTAGTTTTCTATCAGGGAAACATTATCACTGTGTCATTTCTCCTAAGAATTTTCCTTAAGTCTCAGAAAAATTGAGAATGATGCTACCTAGAGATTGCTTGACTCTCCAGAAATGGCCAGCTCAGAATTTAAGAACTTACATGGCATTACTCATTCCAAATGTATGCTTGCTCTTGAGGTATGAAGAAAAGGTTTGGTCAGTAAAGAAGTACTGGCTAAGGACAAGTCTGAATTGTTGGATATCAGTTCTGCTCATCTCATCAACATCTTATTCATAAGGGAGTTCTCCAGAAAAAGTGATGTTGTCTTCTTCAAGGTGCTGGGTTACCCTCTGCTAATTAATCAAGGTAGCTCAAAAAACCAAACCAAGCTGGAAAGAAGGCAGCATTTCAAGAGGAAAGGAGTGCACCTCAAAACCAGCATATTATTTGTGAGTTTTCTTCTCTGTATTTCAAAGGAAAACTATAAAAACTAGAGAATAAAAGTTATGCAGAGCAGTGGTACCTTTAAGACTAAATTGAGTGATATCCCTAAAAACCAAGGGCACTTATGGTGATTGTTGCACCCTTCTCACCAAATAAATTACACTTGCAAGAAGTCATCATTCTTAAATACCCATGTTTCTAATTCCTCTACCAGTTATGTGAAACATTCTTAAAAAACTGAAACCTTCTTCTCTTCCAAGATATCAGCCAACCAAAGTATGAGGTCTAGCACAGAATCCATAGTTTGGAGGTAAGATACCAAATGCTATGTCACCAGGCCAGGTTATAAAGTATAAAACCCCACATTTTATGTGTCATAATTAAAGTAAGCTCTTTTAACACTACTAGAAAGCTTTTTTTCCCAAAACCTCAATATTCATGACATCCAGAACTGAAGGTTAATGCAAGTCTGCACAAAATGCATTGGAAGTTTAGTTTTTAATACATATTTTAAAAAAAAAAAAAAAAAAAGTTGCTTACATTCATCTTCCTTTTAACTATGGAAAGAAAACAAGACTAATGTGAAATAAAAACATGGCTCCTTAAGCTAATTTCAGATTGCTCCAGCTACCTCTTCAGACACTGGAAACACCAGCTTTGCTTCAAATGTAGTCTGCAGACTGTTTTTTAAATTATGACTTCAAACTATCTAAAGACATTTCCACTGAAAACAAAACAAAAAAGCCTGGTTATATCTACTTGCTATTTGATCCCTCTATTAAAGGGACACCTACAAATGTGAGTCACACAAAAAAAAGAGCATTTTCCATCAAAGTCACGGAATTTTCTCACAGAACTCACCAGTTGCTACAAACCAAAGGCCCTAATCCCTCAAATTTTAACATGTAGTCTCAATTTTACTCTTGTGTATCCCATTGAAGTGAGTAATGCTTTTTAAAGTGGGAAGTATATACATGAATATTACAGGATTGTTGACTAACAGAGAAGGAAACAAGCACTCTTGTACTCACATCTAGGCACAGAAAGTGGTGACATATTCTAGCAAACTCCTGAGAAATATAGTTTATATCTAAAGTGACACATCCAAGTTTTATAGGATCCCTTATAAAACCATCAGACCTGTTTTCTGGCAACACAAATAATAGGCTTATTATTTGCCTGAAAATAACGGAATCTGAAAGTAAGCACTAGAATTGAGCAAATTGCATATTTAGAGGGATTGGTAGGGTCTCTCTGTCCACTAAACTCTGTGGAAGATACAGCAGAAGACACAGCTTTCCTGACTTTGTACAAAGATATTTCTTTATGTAAGATGAGTCAGATGAATTCCAATTGTTTCAACATGAAATTAAATTCTTACACATCCTATAGGTTTTGGACAAGAAAGGAGTTCAGGGATGCTGGACAACTTCAATGATTAATGTTTGTGTTGCCTATATGTGTACCTCTCAAGGGCAAATTTTCTGCGTGGTTCATTATTAATGGAAATTGCATGCCTAACTCCCTGTACACCATGCAGGAAATGTACTTCTTTACAAGTATCCTGATACAAAAAGTAGGAAAATATTTATTTTCGTATTCCAAAATTATATTCAAAGTATCTCTGATAAGAAGCTAATAAATATGCAAAACAGCTGGAGAGAAAAATAAGCGAAAGTGGAAAGAGGTTCTAGCAACAATTTATTCTCGACACAATAAGGTGATTTCCAATATCTTAATGTAAATAAAAGCATTGTTTAAGGTTATATCTTCTTATACCAGCACAAGACAGACTATATTTTCTTTGTTTCCCCTTAGTAATTATAGGGGATTATATAATGCTTATTATGTACTTAGAATTACTATTATAGAAGCAAAGAAAAAAATCGTGAGCTCTTTTAAATGTTACTGAAACATGACAGAGCATTTCTAGACAAAGAAAGGCGTAGAGCCTCAGTAGTTTATTAAGCCTCAGTATGAAGGAGTTCCCCATTTTAAAAATATTGACTCTTGATTGGACAGGTTTCCCTTCAAAATACTGGTGAATAATTTAAATGTTCCATTTCTCAATGGCATTGTTGAAGTCCAAACCAAACCTTCTCACTGCCTTACATATGAAAGTTCAGTCAAATAAAACACAGAATCATAGAACATCTCAAGTTGGAAGGGGCCCAAAAGGATCCTGAAGTCCAACTCCGTGTTCCTTACAGGACCCCCTAAAATTAAATCATAAACTAAGAGTGTCATGCAGATGGTTCTTGAACTCTGACAGCTTAGTACTGTGACGGCTTCCTGTGGAGCTTGCAGTAAAATAAATGTGAGGTAAGTGTCACAAGATAAAAGACTATGTCATTTAACTGACAGAAACCACAATATCTCAGAAGACTTATCACAATATTAAGCAGAACATCAAACGTATGGTCTGGTAAAATTGGTGGTTTGGGGTTTTTTTTTGAAATGAATAAAATATTGTTTGCAATAGGAAATACACAAAAATATACCATTAAAAAATCAAATACGCAACAGTAGAGTGCAGAAAAAAAATCCCCAAAAAATAATATTGTAGCAGAAACAAAGACTCGGAAAGTGGGATACTCCAGGACTAACTGGAAGCAAAACATGGTTATTGATTTGCTTATGGAGGATGGGATGGGAGAATGACATTACAAAGCCCTATTTGTTTCAAAATAGTTGTAAGAAGCAAAGCTAGAACAGATTCCTAACAGCTACTGCAAACCTATTGCCTACCTGATTCACAAGCTAGCTCAAGACTTTTTTAGTATCACTGCCCAGAGGGTGATTCTTAAAGCTGCTGAGGATGATTCTGCTAGATGTTAATAAGGAACCTCAGTGCCATCTTAACACTCCTAGGAAGTTTCCAGCTCTGACATGACCAGGCTAAAACCAGATGTTTTAGCAAAATCAGGGGGGAAAAGAGAAGAGGAAAAGAGAAAAGGAAAATAACTTACAGCTCTCATTAGGGCTTTGTCTAACAAAATCAAGTAGAAAGCAGTAAAATGTATAGAACTCATTGATCTGTTCTAAAACAGAACAAATCAGTAACCATGTAGCCAAGTTTCTGGATGGTCTCTGGATGTTATGTTGTATAGACTTTGCAGTCGTGAAAAACCAAAAAAAAATCCTAGGCTGGCTTTGATTTCTTCCTCTCTGGACTTGAAAACTCTTGAATTATTTGCTTTCCCATTTTAAGTGACCACATGTTATGGAATGCAAGTGAGAAAGTTTGGTCATAAATTCCTCTAGTTTGGAACTCAGCACTGCAGACTTTACTTCCACAGAAGACAAAATTAATTTAAATTGTTTCTTTTGAGTAAACTCATATAGTCACTTTTCATCAGCTAGTGGGGTTTCTTTTTTCAGAATTAAAATTCCATTTGAGACAACCCCTATGAAAGTACTAAGCAGGATGAAATTAAACAGCAGCTGTAACATTTGTGCAAAATTTAATCTGCAAAAAGTTGAAGCATCTGATCTTTCCATTTCAATTTCTATCCTAAAAGTAAGCAAAGTGGTTGAATGATGAAGTAATCTGAATTTTGTGATTTGATATGGAAAAGGTAAACATTTTCCCCCATTTCTCTTGGGTGTTCCATATAACCAGTTGGGAAAGTAGGAAAAAAATTAATGAGAATTTATCATTTTATCTAATTTTTCTCTCTACTACCCTTTGTCACAACCTTGTTTGAAGGAGTTAGAAGTATGGTCTCTCTGTTACGCTAATTTATTTTTCTGAATTAGAAGTTTTGGTTGACTGAGAGACACTGTAAATATTTATGCCAGATTCTCTGTACAACCAGTCCCAGTGGTTATCTAGAGCCTCCATTCAGATTAACACAGGCTACACACTGGATTTCTAGCTGTAAAAAAGTTAACACATCAATATTTAAAACAGTCCACAGCCGGCCCACACCTGTAGCATTTTCCTTTTCCGACTGCATTTCCCATCTACATCCCCCTCAACATCAGGACTTAAATGATTTTTAAATCCACATCCCAGTTCTGACCACTGCTTGGTCTTTAGCTGGAGCAAAGCAAAACATTCCTCTGAGGTGCAAGATGGAGAGGTAGCAGCAATTGCAGTACCCACCTTTTCCTGGATCTGGGGGTTTGATTTGGTGCCTTTTCCCCAGTCCTTGGCTCAGAGTTTATATCTAGGGCTGCACCTCTCACAAGCTGCTCTAGGTTTCTTGGGAGAAAGCATTAGTTTTATGCCATTTCTCAGAAATACATCACACGGCACCTGCACCCCAAGGGCTTCTCCAGATTCATCCATAGCGTTGAGGCAAAGGGCTTGAACTCCACCTAAGTGGGATGAGGATGAAGACTCCAAAAAAACACCTACATCTACAGAAATCAGCATTCCTTCTTTTTCCTTCCACTCATGACCCTGGAAGCTCAGCTCTTCTGCAAAATCTTTGTCTCAGCACCAGCCTCAGCCTCACCCTGAGACCAGGGACATCTCTCGGAGCAGGTCCCAGCACTAACCCAAGTGCCACATCCACATGGCTGTTAAATCCCTTTCAGAACACTATTCTATGAGTGAGAAAAATCTACTGAATTATGGACTACATCCATGGATGCATCACAGATAAGGCAGAAGAAATTTCTCTGCAATAGTTTTATGTCAAAACTCTACTTGAATATTTTGTATAGCCCTTGTCCCTTTCACTAGAACTAAATAATTGTGAAGGAAACCACTGAGACGCAGGGAATCAAAAGTATTTTCCATTCAAATAGGTGAGAAAATTTATATCTTATTTAGGAAAAAACCTCTAAAAATCAAGAAAATAATTTGAAGTACCAGCTAGTGTAGTAGCAAACCAGATGAATTTTCTTTTAGTAATCCTCTTTCTGCCAGGTACCACTGCATTACGGTGGCTCTAATTTTTAGGCAATGCTTACTAATGAGGAGGCCCCTTCACACTTGTAGGACTCCAAAGAAAGCAACACTGTATATCTGGTTTAGAAATGCATAATTTGCCCCAGTTTATTATTCTAAGTTTTGGAAATCAGTACCAGAATCAACAGGAACTTTTATCACTGAACGCTATAAAGATTAGTTTCCTGACATGGAATTTTTAGACTACCATACTACTATGAATCCTTTGTAGGGCTGGAATTTTAACACAACACGTTCCTTCCACATGCTGAGATCCTCAAATGGGGAGCAGAGAAATTCTCAAGAAACATAAAAGAGCAACTTCATAGGAAAAAGTAATTAAATACTCAAAACCAGATGGGGGAGAAGCTGGTAAATCGAAATGACAGCTTGATCATGGACAAATGTATACCAAAAGAAGAGAGCTTAGCAATTTCAGAGAAATTTCAGATTGTTTAAGCATGAACCTCAATGAAGTCGTGTGGAAGGTGGATGATGCATCTGTGCATCACTGATTTTGTATTGCTAAGCCTTTTTCAAGTGGGACAGATAGTAAATGTCTGTTGTATTACACAACGGCCACATTCAGGACATGCTTTAACAACACTGTTCCATACCAGAAGGTCACACAGACTTCACTTCAAAAGGGAGGCACTTCTTAAAACATTGTAGAGAAAAATCTAGTCTGTCATTCCAGTAGAGAAACAAATGAGTTTCACAGTCCAGTGTTGAAATAATGGCGCCTTATGCACCTAAGAATGCAAATGCTAAACATTTAAAACCAGAAGCACATTGCCATAGCAATTATTTCCTTCACAAAAACAAAAAAAATCCCAGCACTAATTTATGTAGACTGGGAGTGTTACCAATCACCAGGGAAGTACCGAACAACTCAATTGCTCATTTGTAGACTATTTATTGTGTCCTATTCAATAAGTGTTTATTAATATTACTTGTTACTGAATTAAAATATCTCAAATGTACTTTTATTATTTTAATGTGAGGAAAGTTTATCAGTCTTAACTTCTTGGTAGAAATTACATACTGCACTGAGGCCAATATATTTCAAGACAGTGGACTTACTTTATTCCACTCTATGAGCACTTTCACGTCAAAATTCATGCTTTCAGAAATTTGAGAAATAGAAAGAAACAGAGCTATATGTACATTTAAAGGCTAGATTTTCTTCAAGAAAAATATTTATTTTCCACAACAAAAGGAGAAAGCATTCCTCATCTTGACTTATTAAAGTTATTCTTAAAGTTGCAATCCAATATTATTTTCTATTGCTGATTTAATGAGGTTTGTTTGGATTTGATAGAAAAGACTTATGGGCATATCAGCTGGTCTGCTAAGTAGACACAAGTGTGTGGCAATATCTTGAGTATCTGAGAAAGAGAAATGAATTTAGAAGCAGAGAGAGAATGTGTACCCTAACGAGTATTTTGTAAATTCCTCAGTGGAGTGGCAGTCAAACCCCGCTGTGAGGACTGTCACAATTTCTGCAGCAATGAGAGAAAGAGAGATGAGAGACACAGAAGAAGAGACAATCACCACCTGAGCTACAGATCCAGCTGGATACTGTTTTCAGGAAATAAATGAGATTCCAAGCCAGAGGATCACAAAATTCCCAGTGTAAATGAAAGAGGGCTTTTCTCCATTAAAAGCTAAACTAAAGAAAAAATGTTTTGCTTAAACTGCTCAGTGCCACAATATCAAATCTTGTACCCCACAACAATCATCCAGGGTCATCCCATTCCCCGTGGGAAGATGCTGAGGTGAAAGACAGCATCAAGTAATGCATGTTTTTCTTATAAATATTTAATACATTCACTTTAGCCTTAAGTTCTTCCTCTATTGAGCTATTATGGCCCAGACGTCTATTATTAGTTTGCTCTAAATTATATTTATGAAAATTCTGCATACTAGTCTTAATACTCCTTGCCAGTTTGCAGGATTTTAATCAGCTTTCCAAGATGCTCTGCTTCTGGTCAAGTGATAATTTTCTCCGAACAGGGTCCCAAGTAGAGCTTAGTCACAACTTGGCTGTGCAACAAAAGAGATCTTTCCAGCTCATGGTGACCCAAGCAGCACAGTGAGAAGAGGAGAAAAGCTTAGGCTAATTTCACTAGATGAAGTAGCAAAATGTTTTCCTATTGAGGCTGAAATTAATTTGAGCTGCTACATGGAAAATACAGGATTTGATTGTTCTTGATTTTCTCGTGTTGAAAATAAGGAAGAATTTTGCTCATTTACAAAGTCCCATGGTCTGTGAAAAATAACAAACTAAGGAAAAACATGTTTTGAAAAGAAATTAATTTAGTACAAGTAACCTTCTCAAAGAAAAGTTCAATTTACAATGAAGAAAGAAAATTTCATAGTAGGTCCCAAAAAAATCTTTGCAAATCTAATGCTTTTTTTGTTCCCCCCTGAATTTCTAAAAAGCACCAAAACCCCACTATGCTTTCAATTATGAAATTGATACAATTCAATTCATTTGAAGAAATCCTTGTAGGTAAGGATAGGCATATGCCACCAATCAAGAAAACACAATAAGAATGGCTCTGCAGAACAAAACCATTCATTCTGAAAATATTATAAGCACACGGGTGCTGGGGGTTCCTCCTACTAACTGTAGTCTGGTTTTGTGTATTAAAAAACCCATTAGGTGGTGAAGTGTGTAAACTATATTCTCAAGGCTGCATTGTGATGTAGTTTCATAAAGAAATCCAGCTTTTATACTTCCAAGACCACTCTCTGATGCTGCACAGAGCCCAGTAACTGTGGATGATCTGGAGGGTCACTGTTACAGCACACAGGATAAAAAATAAAACAAACCAATGTAAGCATACCTTAAAGTTTTCAGTCAGTCAGAATTTAGAAAAGGGTCTGCATAGTTTTAAGTGCATGAATGGTTTCAATGTTCTTAGTGGAGCTTGACTAAATTTATATACCTTGTGATCTGTCTGCTTTGTTAAAATACAGTCCAGAATCAGTAAATTAAAAGGGCTTTTACATTGCAAGCCCATATAGAATTTTAACCTAAATTATATCTTTTGAAATTCAGAAACATCCTGCCCTTTCTTAATATTTATGCAGATCATTCATTTACGCTGCTATTTGTTTCCCTTTCAGTTCAGAAGTACTTTCAGGACAGAGGTCTTAATACAAACAAGTATGGCAACATCCTCCTCACCTCTCAAAATTGTTAAAGGCACAAAACAGCAAAATATTTCAATTTCAAGAAACTCAGGGAATGAGATAAGTTCATTTTACTTCTCTTTTTCTTCTTCATCTATAGACTAGTGTGGGCTAGCACAGACATTAGGCAGTATAGTCAGGTAATTCCTCTTGTACGATACGATTTTAAAATGGTAACATTCTTCTGGTGAATATCTGTAGGCACAGAATACAGGTCTCCAGCTTTGCTACACCAAAAAAAAAGTGTTGCTTTATACTACTGATCCATATAGCCAGACAGTGAGACCACGGAAGCACTACAAAATGAAAATAAATACTGAGAGAGAGACATTTCATGGTCACATTTGGAAGTGCAAATTATGGTCTTTGAAGACAAACAAAACACCTTTATTGGCACAATTCAAAGTGTCAGACACTTGATTTCCACATGATATGACACAATGCAAATTGCAAACCTTCAGCCTTACTCATGACTGTAACCAACAGTGAGTGACTAATGATAACACATTAACACCACAATTTCAACTAAACTGAGTTGATATGATAATTTATGTAGTTCAGACAAATGTGTCGCCTAAATGTAAATCAGTTGTTGCATGGCATTAGTCAAAGACCTAAAGCTCACTGGAACTTGCAAAGTTTTGTCTGGGTCTCTTATCAGAATACTGTCAAAAAGTATTGTCATGAAGACCTTACATATTTTTATCAAATTAGACTGTCTAACCTCTGAAAGAAGTGGTGGAGTCCAACAGTCACAGGCTAGAGAGGTTAAAGAGATTCCTTAAACAGTATGAACTGCAAAACCTCACGCAGCAAACATTTCCCTAAAATCCCTGGAGAAAACCAGGCCAAAATACACTAGTGAGCACAGCTCTCATAAGGTCATACCCCTGGGAACTCCTTTGCCTTTCTAATTTTGTTACTGTTGTCAGTGTAAAAGATTAATGAATGATGTACTTAAAATATCTAAAACTGCTGCATGTGATAACTTACACAAAAACTTAGATCAAAAGTTATGCTTTTGTAAATATACTGCTGTGAAGGCCAGGAAAATCATGAACATTCTTAAGCTTGGAGAGAAAAGTGGATCTAGAAGCTGCAGGAAAATATAGTTGCTTAGCAGCTGTCCCAGATTGTTCTGGTGCCTTCACTTACAGAGTCTTTAGGGTCATCTTGAAACAACAGAGACTTTGGTCTTGGTCTGCTGCTGTATTTTGTTAACATCCTCAGAGTATGCTTGCAAATAGGAGTCACAAAAGGAATGTATTGCATCTTCCCAGACTCTGATGAGTCATTTAGTAAACTTCATTCCCATCTGCAATCCTTCATCACTTTTGGAAATGCTGCACATGAAACAATTATGAAAAACAAAGACAGTCCCTACTCTGTAAGTTCAATCTTCATTAAATATCTGAAATAAAAAATAGCTAATTTTTTAAAAGATAAGCATGTGTTTCATAATGTTATAGTGATAATTAGTTTTGATGTGAAGAAGCATTTTCATAGATCAAGCTATACTTGGAGTATGAATATTGGAAAAATATCCAGTCTTACCTTCTATTTTCCACATATCACAAATGCCTTAACAGAACACAAGAACTGAACATAAAGTTTCTTATTTTTCCTTCTTCAACTTACCTTTTATACAGTAAATAGTTATTGTATACCGTTAAAGTGAAATATTGAAATTATTTAATTAACCTTTTTTGACCTCTGTAAAATGCAAAAGTTATAAATATGGAGCAAATCAAATTGAGTTCTGCTGTAGGCAAGAAACCAGCCTCCAGTGGATTGCCTGCTGCTCAGATAGCATTTGCTAATTTCAGTCTTTATACTTCCACAGGAAAAACTGAGGCTACACACACAGTATAGCTGTGTTTAGTGATTTTCTATAGTTTGGTGTTATAAAAATCATTCTGATCTTAAAAAATGAGACATAGCTTAATCCAATTAATTCTGGCACAGTTAAATCTCTGTTGTAAGTGAAAAATTTCAGACAACTAAAACCCAGAAAAAGAATTTTTAAATGACATTTTGTATGTGTCCCTACTTACCCCTATTTCCATAGACAGCCTCTAGCAAGGGCTAATTTTCAGCTCATTCTAATCTTATCATCTGTCACTTAAAAACTTACTGACAATATGCTTCAACACAGTCCTGATATTACTCAAAAAACTCAGGACCCATAATTTAGACCCATAAGAATCAAAAATCTTGCTTTATATGTCATTATTTTAAAGTTAGTACCATCTTCCAACAACTGAGGTATTAATGGCAACCGAATGCACTTGCCAAAAAACAATTTTGTGGCTATCAGAGAACCTAGATTTTCTTTAATAAGTACCTTGAAAACCTTTTTATAGTTTCTTCTGCTCCTCTGTCATAAATATTTTCCTTTATAACTCTTGTATCTCACTGCTATAGAAACTTGAATTTTGGATGCTAATCCATTAAATCTTCTGTATTACAGTTTTTTATGGCTGCATGTAGTGCAACACGTACTTTTTTATAATTCTTAATTCTATTTTCCACCTAGCAGCAAACTGTCTGATTTGATTGTTCTGTATCACAATGGCAAGTGATGTAATGAAACACTTTACTGCATTTTTATGTTTTAAAAGCATTAAAAATCACCTAGCAAACTTACAAATGTTTGTATTCCATAGATTTCTATGATTCGCATGCATTTCAATTTGATCACAAATAACAATGTTTTGCTTTAAAAAAAAATAGGTTTATTTACTTGCAAAATAATGTAGCAGTTACAGTAACAAACAACTCTCACCTACTCTGAAACAACAGTTTAACAGACTGACAAGTTGTTGTATTTTGCATAATTCCTTCCAGTTTACTCCTTTTCAAATAGATTTTCACTATTTTTCTTCCAAAGATGGGTGAAGTCAGTTTCATATTTTGAGCCAGTAACAATTTGCAATGTAAGTATTTATCTTAGTAGTCATAATGTCTGTGTTCATTTGTGATTTATTGGCTTAATACAAGAGATTCACACTCTCCAGGGTAAAAAAATATCCTGACACTTTCACTGACTTCATTCATAATGATTACGCTTCTGAGATAGAGCAGATTTTAAGGGTTAGGCAAATATTTCAGAAGACTAACTACATTAAAGGTGGTAAGCTCATACAAAAAAAAAAAAGTAAATAACTGAAGTCTAATAAATGACCAAATTGATATACAAAGCCATGTGAACATCACTAAAATTGAAAAATCAAAGACTTAAGAAATACCAGGATTCAGAATTGCCTATGCAACCTTAATTTGTCCTCGTTCTGCAGATACATTATAATGAAGTATTTAATTAAGATTAATGTCAAAGGTAACCACTAATTCCAAGTGGCCAATTTTCATTACACCGCTCTGCGTGTTCTTAGTCCAGTTCACACCGGTTTTAGGATGTCTGCAGTACTTCACATTCCTGCAGATAAGACTCTTTGGTATGAAGTTGGGAACTGAGAAAATGAGCATTAATATCAATTTATTAGCACTGTAAAAACATTTGGTCTGAGTGACTTACCTAACATCAGAGAGGAACTCTGAGGCATAGTGAAACATAATCCAATTCTCAAAGGCTTCATTTAGTTACTTGGAGACTGTCTTTTCCTTTTCTTTCAGACCTCTGCCATATTGAATACATATTTTCCATATTTTCTTCAGTTAATGAATTAGTGATTCTATCTATCAGTGTCTTCTTTACCCCCAAACCCATGAATCATCCCCAGAGCTTCTTGTTGGGCTGATTGAGCCCAAGGCTTTGTGTTATGTGGAGGACGGGTAGAACAGGACAACAGATGGACAAGGCACGGAAGAAAACAGAAGGAAGAGCTGTCAGGCAGTTTTAGTTCATCATATAAAAATGCAAAAGCAACATAAAGATTGTATAACTAACAAGTTCATTTCTTTCATTATGACCATCTCCTAACTATAAGATCCTTACATACAGTAAATGTATATATTTCCCTAAAATTCATGGAAGTGAATGAAGGAGAAAAAATGTTATCACATCAATATCCATGCAGATCACCAGAAGGCTTAGAGACTTTAAATCCACCTGACATCTTTTTATTTGAGCTCATCAGCAAGGGAGGGGTAGAGAAAATTACTGTTTCCTAGAGGAGATAGTAACTTCATAAATAATTTATCATGAATATCAGATATTTACTAAAAGCAGATGCATTATGACAGTGAGATACAATGAGTTTTGGGCCCTACAAAGCAACTTGGGTCCTTTTGTTTAAAGCCTGAAGTTTTGTTATTCTCCTAGTTTGTCTCATCTACCAGAAGCTACTTTTATGATTCCCCTTTCCATTCCTCTGGCTTCTCAGCTCGTGCTGTGTAAGTTGTACTACTTAAATCTCAATTTTCTCTTTTTGTGCTTTGTGTCTTCTTTTTTTTTATTATTCTCTTTTTTTTTTTACTTTTGGACTTTATTTTCTGGGTTTTCATCACCACACAGTTTCCCTTTGTTACCTGTTTTCTAGTCTTGACTCATGCTCTCCATCCTGTGGCTCCTCAGTCCGGTTTCTGGACTCAAGGATTCTAAGTTCCTCTTTGAAACTTTAGTCTGTCTTCAGATTTATCTTATCCTTCTTATTTCCCAAATAATCTGCTGGTCCTAAACTCCTCACCTGGATGATCGCAAACTCCTTTCATTCTGGGGTCTCAACATGTTCTCCACGCTTTGGTTTTCCTTACTAACAATTTATCTTCCCTCAGATTTCAACCTCAGTTTTATGCCAGCCTTTTTTGTCCATTCAACCTGTAGTCCTAATTTTACCCTGACCTTCCATCACACCTGTGCTTTTTCTAGAGCTACTCTCCCAAAATAATTTGTCTGAACATATTTTACCTTCCTCCCTTGTGGATTTTTCCTCTACTCTTTTTTTTTTTTTAAACCACACGACCTCCTTTTGATTCTGCCTAGCGTCAGCAGATCAAAAGACGACACAAATCTCTGAAACCAAAGACTTAGATCTATTCCCAATTCCTTGGGAACTGTGGTCTCTCAGACTACATCTGCTGGGAACTAACAAGAGCAGAGCTGCTTCCTAAGGAAAGGCGAGCCAGGAACACAGGGATGCCCAGCCCATGAGGACAGAGGACTCACCACCCCTACCCCAGTCCCACAGTGCTCAAGCAAGGACAGACCCAGAGGTTATAGCAAAGTCCAGCCAGGATTCCAGACTGTAAGGCAATATCACAGTACTGGAGCAGGTCACAGACCACACTGTGAAGGCTGAGGTTAGGATCAGTGGTCACAGGACGAAGCAATCGATTAAAATCTGGCTCAAAGTATTCCATGACCAAGTAGGAGTAGGACTAAGCTAGAGACATGCACTCTCCTAACACAGATCAGCTTAAGCAGAGCTCCTGAGCCCATGGGTGTGGGTGGAGACTCCAGCTGAACAGGATCATTAGGGGTTATTAACGCCCTCAACATCCTGTCTGAACAGAAGAGCAAAAACTGGAGTACACAATTTCTCATATTCCCTGGTTTCTTTGGTGTGCATGCCAGGACACAATCAAGCAGGTCTTCAGTAAGGACAATTGTGGCTGGTCAGACACAGGTCAGGTAGAGTCTGCTCTTTCTAACTGTGGTATCTAACACTACAATCTCATTCCCGTTGCTGGAAAGAGCACTGGTAGTCCAGTCTAGCTGTATTCCACTGCCAGATCGTCTCATTCTTAGGAGGCTGTTAGCAGAGACAGGATATGTAGAAATTATAAAGGCTATAATCTTTAAAGTCAGTTGTGTGCTTTTTTTTTTTATTTCCCTGAGGCTCATGCCTTGGGCTGATTTTCATAGAGACAGCAAAAGAAATGCTCTTTTCACAAAGGTCCTCCGAATTCTTAGACCCCCGTTTTAAAAAGCATGGATGTGCTTCAACAAGTATTTTAGGACTCTTTAGTATGGGCAAACTGATACATTTGTTGAATTCTATGAGTCTTACTCTGGATCAGTTAAAATACTTTGACTTGTATTAGGAAACATTTTCAATATGGGATGCACTAATGTGAAAATCTTAGCCTGAAAAAACCCAAATGTTGGATCTAAATGTCTAGAGCCTCCTTTATGTTACCAGAACATGTGGGAAAATCATTGTACTCTTGTCAGTAATCAAAGCTGCTCTTAAGAAAGTAAAATGGATGACATGATGTTCTACAGAAGGAACAACTCCCTTCTTTACTGAATTTTTGAATACTTTTTTGTCACTTCAGCTGGGTGCAAGAGAGGTTTTGTGCAGCACATAACATAATCTGTGCTTAAGTGATAAAAGGCAAAGCAACTACAAATTAGAAAACATTATAAATTTAAAAAAGAAAAAATTAGATAAATGGAAAAATGCATATTCCAAAGATGTTAGCTAGGATGCATTCTAAACTAAATGCAAATCTGTTCAAGCTCATTTAAAACACAACTAATGTCTACTTAATTCCATGCATTAATATGTTCTTATGTCCAACTGTAACATGCATTACATAGAATCATAGAATATCCTGCATTGGAAGGTCCCCACAAGGATCAGAGAATCAGAGAATCAGAGAATATCCTGAGTTGGAAGGGAGCCATCAGGATCATTGAGTCAAACTCCTGGCCCAGCACAGGACATCCAAAGAATCATACCATGTTCCTGAGAGCATTGTCCAAATGCTTCTTGAACTCTGTCAGGCTTGGTGCTGTGACCCCTGCCCTGGGGTTCCAGTGCCCAACCACCCTCTGGATTCCACAACCATGGCTGGAACTTTTCAAAAAATCGTAAGGAAATAATGGCATAAGAGCTGGTAAAGTTATATAACTCCCCAATTCCGTCGTTTTGGGTAGGGAACTAACATTTCTTCAAGTAGTTGGTTCTTGGTTGAGAGTTAGAAGGCGTAGGAAAGTACACACTTCTGCTAATTATCAAACACTCTAGGAAGTGGGAAACCTAACTAGAATATATGGAGAATCATGTTAGCAGCACCATTTTTTCTGTGTCTTCATTCCACAAATTATATGGATGAGAGGTCAGGTAATGAATAAGATAATTCTGCTTCCACTCATCATTGGTAATTCTCTTCTGCAATTATATTCACCAACTCAAAATGTAGATTAGGTATTTTTCAATGAGAATGATACCAGTGAGGTTTGACCTTGGTTTACTTTGCATTGGCATTGCATTGACAGGGTTGATTTATAGACTTTTTTCTTCTCCAAAAGTCTGTGAAATATCTCACATTTATAATTGCTTTATAAATGGGACTTCATCCCACACATACTTTATATGTAGTATTCGCAGCAAGCAATTCCTTTTACTTGCTTCATCTTACTAACTAACACCGAACAAAATTTCACTGAATTCATAATATTGCTCTGGAACTGATACATTCTGTATATTTACACACCAATATGTTTTATGGAAATGAACACATTTCTTCTCTGGAGCATATTTTCAAACTTCAATTGCTCTTTACTGAAGCCAATTTTTTTTTTTCCAACAAAAAAAAAGTGCAATGCGTTTCATGTCTATATATTTTTATTCACGCCAATATATTTTCACAGTTGGATAGATTTAACTAAATTACTAGTTACAGTATTTGTTCAAACCATTGCATTTTTGCTGGCATCTGGTAAGTAAATGTTATCTGGGGTTTTATTTTTTTTAAGTAATCAGCTTCCACCAAACCCAAACCATTAAAAACAGCAGCGACTCACCTCCACCACTCAAAATTTCTTACCCAAAGCAAGCAAAACCCCAACTCTTCTGCTGCAGCTGCTGAAGTATGGTAAAGAACAATGCAAAAGGGAAATGCACAGACTCCAGTGATGAACATCTGGTGCTCTGATTTCCACATAGGCCAGGAATGGTGCACTGGGCAGGGAAATGCATTTTCTGTGATCCCTCCTGGATCTAGGGACCCTCCACATAAGGGAAGCAATGGTGCCACTTTCAGGTGTGGTGGGACAAATAGAAGCATTAAGGACTTATTAAGGACTACTGTAAGAAGCTGTTATCCAGACAGAGATTTCTTCAAGGCTCGGGGGACACTGCAGTGGGGTTTTCTCACGAGATTTTTTTTTACCGAGCCATGCAAATAAATCTCACTTTCCAAATTGCTGTTTTTAATGTGATCGTGAGTGTTTAGCAGTTTTGCAGCTCAGGATAGATCTGTCTCTAACTTCTGTCACTAGCAGCTTGCCTTCTCCTTATTTCCTGTGGGGCTTCTTTAGTTGGTTTTGGTACTCTGCAACCATATTTTGACTACTTCTTCGCTACCCTCTAGATGATACAAAATTTACTTTAAAATATCTATTATAGGACATAGCACAGAACAATTGTTTCTAGAGCTAGGTTTCCCAGCTTGTAACACTGGAAGTTTTTCTCTCCTTAAATCATCTATACATCTTCCACCATTTGCAGAATTCAACAAAACCATAATATTTTGCCAAATATATGTTTTCCTTGGGTTTCCCCTCCCTAATCACTGACCACTGATGCTATCAAGGAGTATCATTAGAAAAACATGATTATCCCTTCAGATTTTGCTTGTCTTCCAAGGCAAACTCTACAGGTACTCTAACACAGATGGCTCCTTCTAGAAGAGGGGGAGTTTAGCTTTTCAGAGAGAAACCCAAAGACTTGCAGATCAGGAGAAAAATTGTGCAAGAAAATGAATCAGATCATGTAGCAGACCCAGACAATGAAGTGGTCAGTGATCTGAACTGTCTGTTGTGACTGCATGCAGTCCCACCAACTATTTACCCACACCTGTGACATCTTTGCCACCTAGAAAAGGATGAACAGGAAATAATGGAGAGGAAACAACTAAGAAAGATGGCTTCTCTGCTAGAGGAAGGGTTTGTCTATTCTTTTTTGAGTGAAAACCAACAAGAAAAAGATTGGGAAGGTGGAGAAGGCGATGTTAAGATCTATGCTGAAAGTGTACAGGAAGTTGGGCAACTTGTTATGTAGCAATTTAGTGAGAGGAAATACTTGAGGACTCTTTCTGAATCATGTTTGGGGATTAAAATTATTTTGCTTTCTTTAGCATTAGGAATATTTGTACATATGGACATTTGTACACGTCACCTTGATGAACAACACGATAATGCAGGCAAACATATTGCTGGTTCTGATAAAATGTTTACCTTCTGCATCTGATTTTCCGCATTATCTCTTGTTGATATTTTAGGGTATTACTCTTTACTCTGTTCTGAAGTGTGTTTCCTAAAGAAGCCCTGTTGCCCTTTTGGTCTGGAAGCAAGGAAGCTTCTGGCCATGCTGCTCATGAGCTCCAGCTCCACAGACCAATTGTGAAGTTCTGTGTTTGGTTTAGATGTCAGCTGCCACTGGATGTCAAAAGCTGTGTTACTATGCCTACAGAAATGGTCAGATTAGCACAGCTGAGTTAATCAGGAGAAGTATGACATCATACCTGGCATTGAAATGATTTTAATGATACATTTTTCAGATATATAGTTAGTCAAAAATCCAAGGGTCTTTTGCTGGGAATTGTTTTCTCTATCAACATGCTGCTAGCTCATTTCAGACCCACCTGAGCCAGAAAAGAACTGCAAGAACAGTATTTCTGGTTATACTCCTGACTTGGGGTGTGATGTGATGTCCATGTTACTGAATTCTGGGAAGAAAAGGTCAGCTCCTGTTTCTAAAAACTCAGATCGACTTTTCCAAGTGTACTAATATGGCAAGGACTTGAAAACCCCATGATGTACAGACAGGTGCTTCATTCCTACACCTGCCAGACACCCCTTTTTACAGCCTTTAATCACTAAGCTGGGAAGACACTCATGTCTTTCCTATAATGTTTCCTGGAATAAGACTACAATCAAAAGTATGTCTTGTCAAAAGTACAGAGCTATCAGCTGTCATAATTAATGCAAAAGCACTTCAGGATGGATTACAGTCCTGCCTTAGTAAAGGATTTACATTGCTCATTTTGTGGGAATCGTTTTTTTTAATTTCCTCCACCAGCAACCAAAAGAGAAAAAAAAAGCATTTGTTGACATTTATAGGGCTGCCTTAAAAATGATGACTTGATCCTTTTTTAAGTCTTCTAAAAGATTCTGGCAATCATTCATTACTGCTGTGCCTGCACTGAACCCTAAGAACAGTTGTAAAACCTTTGCCTGTTGTGTCTTTTTTCACTAAGACTAAAAATCCAAGTAGAGCAAATATCTACTCATGCATTAGAGACAGACTACAACTGCTTCCCTGTCCTAGGAGACATTCCAGTGCAACATCCTCTATAGTGTTAACATAACCCTCCAAAGGCATGGAGATGGACGTGGTGGTCCTTTGCTACAAAATCATACAAATACTAGAACCTTAAAATGTAATTCTGTAATTTGATTCTGTATTTGATGCGAACATCTTTTGGAGATAGGGGGAACTCAGTATAAATCCTGATACAGTCTCAACTGCTGCCAGGCATAATCATCACTTGCTAATGAACAAAGTGGAAGATATGACTACAGAATACATAACTTCCCAGATCCCACTCCAGTGCAAGCTCTTCAAGGTGGAGTTGACAACTGATTGCACATCCTTGATGATCTGAGACCGTGCCCCCTTCAGAGAAATGAACTTTTAAAGAGCTTCCCTCTCCTGTAGCTAAGACTATTTCACCACTCATCTCCGCAAAGCTCTTTGCTGTCAGGGACTGGGACATCAAGGTTGAAATTCAGAGAGGTAGTGTGGGAAACATACTGCATGGTGTAGGAGAGAAAAACTCAATAGGGAAAGGGTGGAACCAGAACTGGATAAATACCTGGTCATTATAGGCATTTGGGTGCATGGGAATCCTGCTTTCTGCAGGATAAGGCAACACAATTCCTCCACAGGGTGTTTACAGACAGATCCAGCAACTTAAGAACCAGGCATTTTGATTTTACTGAGAGGCTTAGGCACAAGGTGGCCCATACAGTGCTAAACATCAAATACAGAAACGTGAAGTGGCTGCCTGCCCTCTTGGATTTCTCATGGCATTCAGTGCCTTATCTTTCGGAACACAAGCAGTTCTGGACCACGAGCTGAATGGTATCAACTCTCCCAAGAAACCTTCCAAAGAAAAAACTTTCTCCACACCATACAGACTCCGGGCAACACCGCGAAAACTCCAGGAAGCTCTTTATTGCCATTGTTCGGGGGCCGATCTCATCGCCGCCGCGCTGACGGCACCTGCACGGGATTCGTTCCCACGAACACGGAGACTCAGCCAGCCCTTCTTGTATCCGCTGTTCTCGGGGAGGAAAAGCAGAAGGAAGAGAAGGGGCTTTAGGCAGGG
>NW_008237447.1:3639718-3657615 GCF_000691975.1 Corvus brachyrhynchos | reverse complement strand
GGTCCTCCGGGAGGATGCGGGAGGCCGGCGGGGCATCTCCCTGTTCTTCCCTCGCTCGGCGTGCGGGGTGTTTCGGTGTGGGAGGGAAAAGCGAAGAGCCGATTAAACTAAGTGGCCTTGTAAGATTTTTTTTTTCGTTGTCTTGTCTTGTCTTTTCTTTTTTTTTTTTTTCCCCGCTCGCCTCCGTCATGCCATTTCACGTCAAGTTTAATATATTTCGCGTTTCACATTGCTGCGTCATGTGCGGGGCACGGGAAGCCGCCCGGGTTCCAGAGATACGGGAGTCTCATCCCTCCGACACCCCAATCGTCCAGACCCCCACGAGTGCCCCCGCTTCACCTCGCGGGGAAGTTACCGGCCGAGGACGCGAGAAGGAATGGGAGGGGAAGGGAGTGCGCTGGGCAACTGCGAAGGACGGGTCGGTCGGGCGGATTATTTGTATTCTTTCCCGATGTTTATGGGTTGCCCGGTACGTCACCGCACAAGGAGCTGCTGTGTTGGTGCTATACAGGATTATTTATTGGGGCATGTGCGGCGCGCTGCACCTGGGGGCTGGCTCCTCTCTGCCTTTTACATTTCCCCGTGAATTGTCAATTCATTGCCCTGCAACGGAGCTGGGGGTGGGAAGCCTCTGGACTGACTTTCTGTCACCAATGAAATCGGCGCTGCTGCTGGAGGAGGAGGATTTGATCTTTCCTAAGATGCAATCAGCCGCATTCAGCGCAGCGCAGTTTTGAGAGTAAACCAGTGATTAAAAACAGTGATGTCTTTCACTGCAGTTTAGGGACCGTGCCAGGCAGAAAGTAACTCTGTGAACTGCATCAGGTAAAAAACGTGTTGCAAGAAATGGGGTGTAATACAGATCTGACTGTGACTGCGTGAAAATAACCAGATTGGGCCTGTCCTTGCAGATGGGGAAAAGTGATGCTTAACACATTACCCAGCTTGGCCTCTGCATGTGTAAAACATCTCCCCTCTCTTCAGTTTCTCACACAATTATTTTTTCAGCTCCTGATTAAAACTTCAATCAAAAATACTTAGGCTCTCTGTGTACCGCACTTCAGCAGAGTGTTCTTTCAAGGGGATATAAAGAACCTGTAACACTTAGACAGAAGTGAGAGGAAGTAATTTCTCCAGTCCTTGTCTCCTAAGGTAAAGGAGAATGGAGGAGATGAGTAAATATATTCTATAAGACTGTCCTCAATGGCAACTCTATCCAACAGAATATCAAATTTTTTCAGTCCACCTTAAAGTGCAACTTTGTAAGTGTTGTGTTCTTAGTTTCTGCCATTTATTTTGACAGAAGTAGCAGACAGAATTACCATTAGACACATTTCTTGTTGGTAGCTTAATAGCTGCATTTAAAAATAGTTTTTTCTGTTAGCTTGATTTACTTCCCCAGACTGTATTGTGAAGTGGCTCAATGGATTTATGAGATTGCTCCAATTTTCTGTTTGTTGGCCATGGGACATGCGGGTTTTTCTGTCAGCTCTGTATAAGATCTTTGTCCTGAGGATTCGAAGCACTTCTGAACTGTAATTACCGATAGTTTCTGTTGGTGAAACTGAAGCTAATTAAAGACAAGGTGCCAAAGAGTCAAGCTGACATGTGTCCTGTGTGGGAGTGTGCCTTTCTGGCAAGATCTGTGGAGAGACTTGCTTAAGGAATCTGTCCTGAGTATTGATGAAGCATCAGCTGAGGGAAGAGGACATAGAATAATGCTTCTCAGCTTGTGCATGGAATAGCATTAGCTGCAAGCAGTCCCTTTAGAAAGGAGGCAAACAAGAAGTAAAAGAGCCCAGTGTCAACTGCTTGCTGTGAAAGGGGAGCGATGGAGGTGGGAGAAGGGAGTAATGACATGTTGAGCCGGGAAGCGGTTTGTCAGCTGAGTTTGGGTACGGTATTTGTCTGCTCTGCCCTCTCCAGCATTTGCTGTGAAAATAGTAGGATCTCTGGCTGCTGCTGTTCTTGTGTGCTGTAATGAGCCTGGAGTACTTAAATGATGTCCCAGGGGATTAACCTGTTATTTATGTTTACAGCCAGCCTTACTTTTTTTTTTTTTTTCCCCCATTCTGATTGTCTTTTGACTTCATGAACGTAGTCTTACTTAGACAAAATTTAACAGTTGTAAGGGGGCATGTTTTTGGACTAACTCAAGTGCTTCATCTGAGCTGTTTTTATGTAAGCTCGTTATTGTCAAGAGTCACCACGTGAGAAACTGTAGCAATAAAAATAGTTCTGCTGGATTCATAGGATACAGATACAGGTTAGGATTATCCTGGAATTGTAGCGGCTGTAGCCCCCTGCTGTGTGATAATGCAAATGGCATCTGATGCCTTAATGTGCTCGGCTCCGAGAAGGCACTGGATTGTGCCATGTGTGGGAGCAAACGATCCGCTTCCAGGATTTGCCAACACTGGGCAAATCTTCTCAGTGCGGTTGCTTCAGACACTTCAAATGCTTCCTGTCTACTAATGAAAATAATGTAGAGACTCTTTAATTTGTCAGAAACTGTGGTCACTGATGCAACAAATCAGCCAGGACAGGTAATTGCTTGTGGGTGAGACTCTTTTCATTAGTCCAGATCTGTTACAAGCAGAATAAAAAAACTGCAAACAAACCTGGACAAACATGGATATAACTACTTATGAGATCATCTAAGCTGATTTAAGATGAAGTTGTTATACATTACTCAATATCTTGTGTATCTAGACTTCGTTTTGAATTTTCAGTTGGATTTCTGTTAGCAAAACCTTGGCAACCCAATGCTGCCTGCACAGGGGTTGTCTTGACAGCTAAGTGTTCATATGCTAATACCGTGTACAGCAAGTCAAATGCATGTCGTTTTAATTCTGTAAGTTCTGTTTAGGGCATAAACAATTACAGAATAAAAACAGTTTTAATACAGTCTCTATGTGGAATATTTTAGACACAAGTTGAAACAAAATTTTTCACTCTACTTGATGGTGTCTGTCTTTATATGACTTCCATCAATCTAACCAAGGCTTGGTAGGCTTATTAGCTGCTTAGTTCTCAGGCTAGTTCATATTTTATGAATTATTTCGCTTGATTTCTTCATGCATTTTTATTGGTAGTCATCCTGTAGCAGTTCAGGTTTAGAGCATGAGGTAACTAAACAATCCAAATTCCCACTGATGGTGTCACACAACTTCCCTGGGGAGTACATGAATAGGGATTACTCACTCAAATATTTATCACTCTTGCACTCAAAGTATTTATTAAGTTTCTACCATCAAATCAACACCTAACAGTTTTGAAGTTTGTCACCAAAGAAGTAACTCCATGGAAATGCTGATCAACAGAAGCACCTTTGTTGAAACAAATACATTTTTCTTGTCTACTTTCCTGTTAGTTTAGTTCTTCTTCTTTTTATTTTTTTAAATTTTGTTTCAGAAATGAAGAACAGTGAATCTCCCTCTGCTTTTAAATTTACTTGCCAGTTGCATGGCATGATAATGTACTGTAAATGTCTTTAAGTTACAGTTTATCATTATAGAACCCTTAGTTCTCATAATTAGCTTTCTCATCCCTCTGGCCTGATCCTACTATGGACAAAATGTATTGAATGAGATTACTCTTACTCTTTCCACCAAAGAATTATTCTCTTAATAGGACTTATTCTCTTTATATTGATATGTAAATTGAAGCTTGGATTTTGAGGGTTTTTTGTTGTTGTTGTTGTTTGGTTTTGGTTTTGGTTTTTTTGGTTTGTTTGTTTGGTTTTTTCTTCTTTTTCTCTCCTGTGCATTACAAATGTTGATTAAGTAACTGATAACAGCAGTTTCGTATGGACATGGACATCAGGTGCTTGCCAAAAGAACAGCAGTATAACCAACCAGAGTGTGGTCGACTGTGCTAGAACAGTGACTCCCTCTCCATCTAACACTTAAAATTGTAGAACTAGGAGATGTTGTCATTGTCTTGTAAATGCCTTCTCCAAGAGAAAGAAGGATTACTTCAATTTTGTTTTAATTGAGTTGAACAGCAGGCAGAAACTCTCAAAAGTTAGGCCCTCTCAAAAAAAATGGTCTTCTGTAGAGAGAATGCCACTGACACGCTTTTTAAAATACACATCCTAAAACAAACGCAGAATGCTAAAACTATTAGATACAATTTAGTATGTGTATCCTCTGGGATGGCATCAATATTAAGTATGATCTTAATGAGCATATCCCTTCTTCCCAAGGAGTTTTTGAGGTGTGTTTGAAAGGAAGAAAGGCAAATATCACGTTCCAGTGGCAAGGAATAAATTGTAAAATCATGATTTCTCTCAGGATTTTGCCTTTGTACAATTATCTTTCTACATGATGAAAACATTTTTGAAAGAACTTAGTGTTTTCAAAAATGAGTATGGGTATCCTTGCAAGGGTTCTTAATGTTGTGGGTTTTTTCTCTCTCTTTTTTTTTTCCCCTCCTTTTTTTTACCCTCTGAACCTATTTCAGGATCTTCTCCCTTCATTTTATAAATGAAAATTAAAGACAAAGCCCAAATGTTTGCAGTTTCTCTTATGTTAATGCATACTAAGCTCAGGATGGGTGCTTTAAATATCAATGCATAAGACACTATCGTAATAGCATCCTAAGGGGGTTGAAAGAAGGAGAGAACATTTATTTCAGTGACAAAACACTGGGGGCTGTGTAGCTGTTCTTCCAGTGCTCTCCTTTAATGCTGGAGTTTGGTGTGTGGGACTTTTTAGCATGTGGAACTTAGGACAGGCACAGAGGATTTAGTGAACAATGTAGGTGGTAAATTATGTTTGGTTTCCTCTCACAATGTCTGCCTACCTATTGTCCTATCTCCTTTCCCTGTAATCTGTAACTGTGAAAAAAAAAATCATACTTGCATCCTTTGCTATCCTTTTATTTGCAAAATAGAGATCTTGGGACCTTTGTAAGTCTTATTTAGGAGTGCTTTTGCTGTCTTGACAAGTTTGGGATTTTCAAGGGAAAGACAATTTCTTCCCAACAGTGACTTGAGTTGTGTTTACTGCTTTCCAGTTTAATCAAATGGCTCTTAGAGAGTGTGAGTGGTTGTATAACTTTCACATTTTAAGTAGCAGCAAATCAATTTTAATATAGTTTTACATTACTATAAATTCATGTGTTTCTTTTTTTTCCTGTTTTGTAATACTCAATTTAGATTTATCATTTTTTTCTTACATAGCAGATAAAGATTATTAACTGTCCATAAGCAGCTGCTCTTCAGTTTCAGAAAAATAATTATACTGTATGTTCCTCAATTCAAACCTCTTAAAAGTTCTTTCAGAGCTGAAAACTTTGCTGTGTAAGTTCTGTTCATGTGGAGATACATTCCTGAACTACTCTACAGCTTTTTCTTTGTTCTGTGAATGGAGTTGGAATGGTTTAGGTTTTTTGTAAAACAGCGTGTACCATCACATATCCAGTAAGGTGGTTGTTTAAATAGCTTTGATAGTCCCTCTATCATCATCTTTGTGTAAACAGTTTGTTGACTATCTGTCATTTTCTTTGCTGGATGGGAGGGACAGTGCAGGAGAGACTGTTTTCTTATGTTAAAAATATCCTGGTGATATTTTAAACCTCTTATATGCCACAGTATTAATCAAACAATGGTTCTAATCATGGTAATTCAATTACTAAACCTTAGGTGAAGGAACCAGAGTCTGCTGCTACATGCAAAAATAATCTGTGGTCCACGTATGAAGATGCAATTGTGTCTTTTTGGATATCATCAATATGGGATGCACTGCATTATTGCTGCTTCTTCTGGCAGAAGCTGAACAGGCAGTACAGCTGTACAGACCTGTTAGAATCTTAAAACTTCGTTTTTTCCCAAAGTTTCAGCACTGGAGATTCAAGAACTGCAACTGACTGACAGCTCTGAAGAGAGTAAGACCAAATTACTTCACAGCAGCAGTTGTAGTAGGCACAGGCACTTTGGTATTTTCTGTCTGTTCCGATATTTATCCCAAACTGACCTACATCTGCTGGATTAACAGTGTAACTTGACCTGCTTTTATTCCTCCTACGCTATAAGGCAGGAAGGCTGTTCTGGTTAGTCCCTAACCAGGGGAAAAGCTGTACTAGTTGAAGCAGAAGCAATCAAATTTATTTTAATTAAAAGATTGTAAAAAGTATGTTCTAGCATCAAGCTCATTTTATATTTATCCCTTTTAAAGTCTTTTCTTTTTTTTTTCTTCCCTGAGTGTTAATATGTTTTTATATGTGAGGTTTAAATCTTGACATGCTAGTTGGTGCTTTGTTGTGGCACACTGGAGAACAGTGAAGAATTCTCCACTGATTTGCACAGTTTATACAGAGAAAGTAAGACTTCATTTGATAAATGAAAACACTTATTTACACTCTTGAATTTCTGTCAACTGAATGAGATTTTTTTATGTCTTCAAATACACAAAAACGCCGAACTGCAGCCATTTGCAAATTGGAGAATAAATGCAGTGACTAGAAATAATACTCACTAAAGTGATTACTAATCAAGGATTAACAAAGAATCCCAAATCTGTGACAGGTCATAAAATGGTATAATAAACTGAAGTATTCCATTTATATGAATTCTTTTGTTAACATTTAAGATAATAGGAGTGAGAATGAAAGAACTTCTTGTCTTTGGAGGAAACCTTAAACTAACATGCCAATTCTTAAACGATGTGTGAAATATCTTCTTGGCATTGCAGTTTTCTCCTAACTTTACCATTTTTTAACTTTTCCATTGCAGATTTCTCATAATGTTATTGATATTTCTAGGCTTGTATCATGTAGCCTTGTAATACTCTGAAAAAAAGGTGAGATTTGGACTAATATGGAGGAAGATACACGTTCCATCTTGTTCAGTGATGATTGTGGTTAATGACAAATTATATCTGTACAGTCAAAAGGGAATCCCTTCAATTTTAACTTAAAACCAACTGTAGCAAAATTGCTAACACCTAACATTGAGGAGCTTTTCCGAACTTAAATGTCAAGGCAGACAATTGATAGGACATTGTCTATTAAAAAAGAATGTCTCATATTTTGATATAAAACCAAATTAGCAGTGAATTAGCTTTATAGACTGTGTTTTCTTTAAAGGCTGGAGTCGTCAGTCTAACATCTTAGGGTATCTCTTGACTGCTGCTTGTATAAACACAGTCAGGATGGTGTGGTTTTGAGCACAGGCAGGGTATAAGTAATTTAAGTATGGGTTGGAACCTTGACTATTTGCCCATCTTCTTCAGAACTATTTGCTATTCTTCTTATTATATGGATTTTTTTGTCAAGTACATGGCATATCTCTCCTCTGTAAACGTAAAGTTTGTGGTTCGCAAACTTCTGGTTAATGCTTCTTTTTGTTATGTAAAATGCGAAATTCATACCATTCTTAGACTGAATAAATCTTA
Organism: Corvus brachyrhynchos; assembly: GCF_000691975.1. Lineage (NCBI taxonomy): Eukaryota > Metazoa > Chordata > Aves > Passeriformes > Corvidae > Corvus > Corvus brachyrhynchos. Next base: position 3,650,218 of record NW_008237447.1, on the reverse strand, counting down.
TTCACTCCTTCAAGAATAGTCCAAAGCTGTCATAGTTCAAGTACTTTCCCCACAAAATAAACCTGAGTTTTAGAATTGGACCAGAATAAAATCAAAATGCTTTCAGCTTCCTAAGTCATCTTTGTTTTGCAAGTTGTAAATCATTACTGCTTTGCTGCATTCTGAATGGTGTATTTGGGAGCCACTGGGAAAGCATATAATCAATAGAAATATATGGGCCATTTGTTTTTATTTATGATAGATAAAAAACCTCAATGGCTTGTAGACTTATTTATGGGTCTTTCACATATACTTAACACATAAGATTAATGTAATTTCAAAATAGCTTGGAATATAACATTGGTCTAAGTGTCTAGGCTTTTATATATTTTGTGGAAGCAGTATCTGGGGGGAGGAGAAGTGTTCTTGAAAATAATGTGATTGCAGAATTTACCAAGCTGTCTTTGGATTTTGAGAAGAAGAGTTATGCATTTTGATTTTGTGCAGATTTGCTTTTGTCTGTTAGAAAAAGAAGTGATGCCTCTGTTCTACAAAAGGAAAACTTTTTTCTGATCTGATGCAAAATGGAATAACAGGAAATCTGGGTAAAGAAGGCAGCTGAACATGTGCTACAAAGGATATTCTTCATTTGCTGTGATATCTGTACCACAGGATTTTGAAGTGCAGATGCACTTAGTGTTCATTAGACTATGTTGCAAACTGAAATATACCATTAATTCCAACAGGGAAACAGAATCTAGTAGTCTTTATCATTTCAAGTAAACAAATGAGAAGTTTTTGTTTAATGAATTGATACCATAGGATTTTTTTTTCCTTTTAATTGGTCATTAAAAACTCCTATCATTTGAACTTTTTCCAGAAAGTAAATATCTTCAGAAAGAAATTTCATAATAGGTGACTGGCTGGTCACAGATAAATGCAGTGTAATCTGCCTCTAGGCCTTGTCTTCCCAGGATGCCTGTCAAGAAAAACAAACTTCTTTTTTTTCCTTCTGCTTGCTTCTCCAAGGCTTATGGTAGGGAAACAGCAGTAGCCCTACTCTGTATACATGAGGGATTTGCTTTCTTAAGGTTGTGAGAATAAAGGCCTCAAATTTGGATCCTGTCTAATCTGTTTACATTGATGTGTCAATTCTGCGACGAGCGAGCTATGCCAGGACAGCTCCTAAGTGGCCTTCATGGATGATAGGTGGCCCTGTGGATGGATGGAAGACAGGGCATGTGGACAACTCATTTTCTCTAGGAAAAAAATATCCCTTCTGGAGTTACCACAGAAGCCTTTGCTGTGAAAGACCAAGACATCTGTGAAGATCAGGCTGGAAGAAACCCCTGTATGACTGAAGATTTGCAGGATGCAGTGGGACTTTTCACCTTTCTCCTGCTGTGACTTTCCACCTCTTCCTCTCTGCAGGAAACAGAATGGAACAAGTCAAGGTTTTAGGGGAAGTGCATTCTGTAGAAGCTATGAGAGGACAGCCTTCTTCCTACTTGGAGGAGAAAATACCTGAGAGGGATGTGATAGCAGGTTTAGATTTGTTTGTTTGTTTCTTTTTGCTTTGTTTTCATTTTTAATTATTAGTGTTTTCTTCCCACTACTTCTCTGCCTTCCTCAAATGTGCACTGACAGAGGTGAGGAGGAGAACCAGTGGGAGTCAGTCCCTGGCACTGGAGCCTACCTCCTGCCAGGGACACCAGTTTCAAATGCTTTTTACAGGGGTAGTCATAAGGCTCCAGTCTCTTTTGTCCATTCACCTGATTTTTTGCGTCAGTAAAGCATGGAAGACTTCCTACAGGCATAAGCAGGACAGGACAAATTTGAGAGCTGAAAATACTTCAAAAGTCACCTTAGGAAAACCAGGAAGTGAGATGAATTTCTGCAGATTGGTACAAATGTACTGCATGAGAGCATTTCAGCATAGCTCCATTTCGTTTTCCTCATTCTGAGTTAAGATAAATCAATTGTTTGATTTGAACATTTCATTCAAATGCAGCTAAAGCACTTTGTAGGTGCAGTTAACTCCCATTTTCTCTATAATGTTACAAGACATGCCAGCTCACTGTAGAATACAGTATTACCCAGAATACTCAAAGTATCAATGTCACTTGTGCTCTATTTTAATTAAGAGGCTTACAGAAAAGATCCAGTGAAATGTATATTAGTATGAGAAATTGAAGTTCACTTATGAATATCAATGTCAAAACAGAAGATGTCTTCAGAAATACGGTTCTGCTGCTATTATGTCCTCTTGATGTGAGTGAGAATTTAGAAAATCTAGCATGTCTAGAAAAATGGAATAACTGTTCTGGATGTGTAGCAATGTGCGTATCAAATTTAAACACTGGCAGCCACTCTGCTACAGCTTGGGTAGTGTTTGCATGGTAGGAGTAGGCAGCTTCTTAGGTGCTGCTCTTGCCTCCTGGTAAACTTCTGGATTGTCCCAATACACACCACTCATTCTCTAGAAGGGGAAATTCTTCACATGAAAACTTTCAGTCCAGCTAACACCTGAAATATCTACCCCATTTCTGAAAGGCTTCTGCTGCTTGCAGAATAGAAAAGTAACTAAAACAACTGGCAACAAGTTTTTTTTAAACACATTACTGAGGCCCTGGGGATGTCTGTATCATGAATATATTTTTTGTATCTGGAACATGTGTGCACACTATAAAGTGCTGTTGTACAGGGGAATCAATACAAATACAGTGTTTTGGTTAAATTAGGGAGATATTCCCACAAGCAATATTAGGAATGGATGAGCAATCCATTCAGGGTTTCTTCTGCTTCAGAGCAAGATTTGTATTATTGCAAGTCTCTGCCATTCTTGCATGTGCAAGTTGGTTTTTTTTCACAGTATACACTTGTAAAGCATCTACATCAGATGCTTTAATAACTCCTGACAAACTTGTTAGTATTGTTTCCTGTGGCAGTGTGACAGATTTTATTGCAGAATACACACGCATATGTGAATTTAGATTACAAAAATAAATCAATGGATGATGATATTTGAAAACTTTTAAATAGAGAACTAGGTGGTGCTGTTCTTTCATCTTTGTTGCTTAGCTGAATTCTTAAGTATGGACTGAGAACACCAGGCTACTACTTTTCAAAAATGAATTTAGCTGTCTTAAATTTTAGAAGAAGTTATTGTTTCAGATTTCGTTAAGAATGCTACTTTAACAGCTAATATTTGCACAATACAACACTTTTTTGTAGAAGAACTTTTGCACTGAACAAATGGTGTAGTTTTATTCAGCATGGTGATATACTTCCTTTTGTTTTCAGTTTGAATGACTTCAGAGTTAATTCAAATAACTTTTTAGACTCTATGCTTGGTATTATATTTAGGATAATTTGGTCTGATCAGTTTAACTTGTTTAGATGTGTGAAGCTTTTTAATCCTTTTCCATTGTTGGTTTCTTAAACACTTTGGGACTAATTTGCTAACAGCACAATGAGATCATCAATAATAGCTGGAAGAAATTTGTTGTAATTCTGTAGTAGCAGTATATAAACTACAATTAATTAAACAAGAAAACCAATTTATTAAGTTTTTTTCCATTTAAAAAAAAATCTAAATTTTTAATCACTGTCTTGTCTCAATGCCATTAATGCTACAACAGGAAATAGTAAAGCTAGATTATAATGAACTGCCTAGGATCGAGATAGATTTGTTTTATTAGTGTTCAATGTTGCAGCAGAATAATGAATGTCTAATTAGAATCCAAATCCAGTATGTAGCACTTCAGTAGAAAATGCCTCTCATTGACCACTGCTTAAGCTAAAATGTTGAAAGAACAGATGGAAGATAAAGAAATAAGGGGAAAATGTACTTCTCCACTGAAAAAGAAATTAAAATGTGCTCTAGCTAGGTCAGAGTAATAAATGTGTTTGCTCTAAGTGTATAATTACTTATTCAAAAAATAAGCTGCAGCTGTTAATGGATGAGTGTGAAAACACTTTTTCATGGAATTTATTTCCCCTATTCCTTCTGAAGTGCTGCAATATAGAGTGGAATCTGAAGCAGAAAGTTGGGGTTTTACTTTATGCTTAATAATGAGCAATCAAAAAGCACTTTTACTTGACTCAAATTAGAGATTTAGTCAAATATCCAAATAGTACTGATACAATTGCAAATTCATACCTACCAATGTTAAAAGCAATAATTCATTTTATGTTGATTTTTGTGAGATTTCAGTGTCACAGGTGTGGTTATTCCAATATTTGAAAAGCATCAAAAGGTGTTTCAATTTATTTTTGGAAACTGGAAAGAAACCAAAAACAACTCCAATTCACAAAGTATTTTAAAAAATCCCTTTTCATTCCTGACAAGCAAATATTCTTAGCTCTGAAGCAGGAGTCACATTTCACTGTACTCTGTGTGGTAATCGACTTTGTAGTGCTTTTGTTTGTACCATTAAAAACTATTAATAAAAACTCACTGCCAGAGTTAATTCAGTGCTTAGCACTTGCTTATTGCAGAATTGCATCTCAGGGATGGTGGTTCAGTTTGTGTGGGTTAACAGACTATTTACTTTTAAAAGGGGGGTGTTAATAGATTAAGTGTTCCTAACTGTAATTGGGTACAAGTGTGCAGAAGATTTCTGAATATATATTATAAATTGAAAATTATCAAACCTGCTACCTTCAGAAGTTTCTACTTTCTCCCACAGCCTATGGTTTGGCCTGTGGGTCAGCACATACTCATAATTATTGCAAGTACTGAGTTTTTGCAGTATTTTCCTCTTTTTCTCCCGAAGTGTTGGACCCCTGAATCAAGTCCTTCTATATGCAAGTGTCCTCCTACAGAAACATTTGACTGGAAAGAGAGAGAATTTATTTCAAGTAGTTACTTCTTTTCAAGTCTTGTGATTCAAAACCACTAAAATTGATCATTTGTGTACTGTGTTGGAGGTGGGCTGTCAATAAATAAATGAAGGACCACTTATAAGTCTTTCTGCACCAGCCCACTCTTTTCAAAGCAGCTAAGCATGAACATGTGAAGGAGTGAGGAGTTAGAGCCAGAGCTGCTGTTGTTTTACTGATTTTTCTAAGTTACTGATGCTATTTAAGAATCTAATTTAAGCCTGTTGCACCGAAAATGTCCTGTGATTTCTACAATGTTCTGCAACATTGAAAAATAATTTTTAGAAAATGGATCTGCTGTTCAGATCTGAGGAAGAGAGAGGGTTACTATTATTTCAAAATAGAGGAAATATGATAAAAATGATCTTTATTTCTGTTGTTATGTTTAGGTTCCGGGAAATACAGTGGTTTCAAAAGCATGAAAGGTGTCCTTGCCCATGGCAGGGAGGTTGGAAATAGATGATCTTTCAAGTCCCTTCCAACCTAGCCCATTCTCTGATTCTATGATTCTGTGATCTCTGAAGCTTGGATTTGCTTTCTTAGTACATTAAAATAATACTAAGTTCTTTTTTTGTTTTCCTCCCCTCCTGAGTATTATGGGGAGAGATCTGAATAAGGTACTGAGTTTTAGGTAACTTCTGTTTGAACTCATTTAGATTGGCACTGTAGGTTTTTTCCCTTGGCTTACATTGCAATGAATAATTAATACATGAAGTGCAAGATGAGACCATATATAAGGTTACTTTCCTAATCCAGGAAAATGCCACAATGTAAAGGAGCCATAAAATACTTCGCATTTCTATTTGTGAGAAAATGATATTTTTTTCAAACATTCTTTTATTTGGGCTTTGTATTCCACTTTCAGGTTTTATTCTCTTTCAATCTGCTGCTTCATCTGTTCTTTCTCCACTCTCTAGGGTGGTTACTTTTTTTGGTTTGTGTTTTTTTTTTTTTGTTTGTTTTGTTTTGTTTTGTTCTTATGTCAGTGTGCTGGTGTAAGACCTAATACTTTAAATTTATTAAATCAGCTGAAGAATAGTTCTGAATAAACATGAAATAGTCTGTTTTGGGCAAAAATATGAGGAACCCATTGTCACTTGAAACCAGTGGTTTGGTTTTTTTTCCCTTTTGTTTGGATTTGAGTGAGGATAATGGAGATAACACTAAACATTAATGTCTGGCTTAGTAAAAAAGACAAAAACACCCAACTTAACTTCTATTGTATCTATGGAAGGGTTGTGAGAAGGGAGCAACAGAGAACTACCCTGTTTTTTATAACAATATCTCACATTTTGCTGCTGCTGCACCACTTTATGTTCTTAGATACTTTCTTTTGATATTTACAAGTACTTTCCCTTTGGTTGCATCATTTTTCAGTTGCCACAGTTACAGTAACTGTTTACTTTCAAATATAGTCAAAGCAAGACCCTTTAGTATAACTTCAGTGTAAGGTGTGACTTTGGTTTGTTTCTTCAGCACAGCTTTAGACCACTCACTCTTCAGAGCTCAGATGAAAACTAAACAGATGTGTACATAGAGAGAATTTAACCTGAAGTCTTTCTTCCAAGTATGTATTTTAAAAGAAATAATTAGTATTTAAACAGTTCTTACTCCTCTTTCTCCCTGATAATGGTATCTCAGAACCTTTGGATTTAACTTTCTAAAGTTAACACTAACTACACTGAGCTCTAAGGCTTCTCAGGCTCATGACAGTGATACAGTTTTTTTGAGAGTTGTTTCATAGTGTTTGTCATGATTAATTAATCTTGAAAACCTCTATCTGTGCGTAACATTGCAAACAGAGGAGAATTAAATGGAAATTATGAGATAGGCAAAGAATTGCTTGTGTACCTCTATCTATATCAATACTGAAGATAAATGATCAAGAAGATTGGGAATTATTGCATGATATTTGATGAACCTAATTCAATTATTTAGCTGACTCTATGCAAATATTCCAAGTATGCAGGAAAGAAGTTTTTTGGGGTTTCTTTTTGCCAGCCGCCCTACACTCTCCCCACTTCCCTGAAGAATTTGAAGTGTGCGTGAAACTTCCCTGGCAGCACTTAAAAATACAAATAAAATTCTGAAGTCCAGCTCTTCTGCCATGAAACCAGTTATCTAAGCTGATTCAAAGATGATTGTGTTTTTTCATCTCTGTGGGACTGTATCATTTGGAATTCTGTTTACTTTCATTGTGAAACACATAAGTAATTGGCATCAGTGCTCAGATAATATCACGGTGATTTTGTTACTGTAACTTGTTTGTTCTCTATTCTGTTTTGCATTTGGAATTGTAGGCATGCCCATGTGTCTGCTGTGTACCTGCTTGTGAAAATTCAAAGGTGCAGTCACAGTATGTGAAAAGTCATTCAGCCCCACAAGAGTGTTGGCATTTTTCTCAACTTGCTGAGTGCATAAGCTGTAAATTTTAAGTAATTGCTGTGCAGAAGCCTCATACATATAACAGGACCATTTTATCTGTGCTTATTTGTCAGCAGCTGCATCCCAGAATTGATTTGTTAAATAAGTACCACTCTTCTGCAGTCTGCACTTGTTGGAGCTTTTAAGTTGTCTGGTGATCTCAGCAAATCAAAAACTCTTCCCCCACCCCACCAAATAGTCTTCTGAGATTGTGGAAGTACTAAAATTTGTTCAGGAAAGTGATACAATAAATGAGGCTTTTGGCCACCTAAAGTATTGGCTGAATTATTGACTATTGGTCCGTTAAATGTTTTGTCTTGTTGCTGGGTCTGCTGGCAAGTATTTTTCAACATTTTAATTTTTGAGGCTTTGTCATGGCAAAATGCCAAGACAGACAAAATATCAAGTAAAGTTGAGGTCTTCATTCTGCACTAACCCTTTGAGCTGAGCCTTATCATATATGAAGTGTATCTTCTGAGCAGTTACACTTCACAAGCTTATAGCGACGTTAGGGGGCTGAAAGTGGAGTTCTCCAAACAAGTCCCTGAGCTGGAAACATCATGGGGCTGTGACTGAGCTAATTAGCCTTGTGTAATTAATCTTCAATACACTGGTTTTCCTTACTCTTCTATTTGCAAACACAACCATCTAACTTTTTGTTAATACATGTCACATTTTTCTCAGTGAGAGTTTTTAGTATCATCTCATCCTATCACTGCACTAAACCAGATCTAGTCTTGGAGCAGAATGCTAAAAGTGCATGTTGAAATTCAGAGTTTTGGGTGAGATGTAGTCCAACTTAATAATGCAACATCCACCGTGGTCAGTGCAGAAGTTTATGTGCAGAATTTAGGAAAAAATATTGCATTTTCTATTATTTAAGGAAGAATATGTGGTGTATAGGTTGCATTTATTGAATATGTTTTAACCAGATTTATATATAAACTTTTAAACTAAGTTTAACTCTCTATATACATATATTTGTATTTCATCACTTGATTTGCACTGCATTCAAAGCTAATAAATTAAATGTCCATGCATGAGTTGGCTTCTGGAAAGAAAGTTGCCCAAAACTAAAGACAACTTAAGTGCAATAACTGAAGTGTTCTGAAAGTGAAAAATGAAAAAATCCCCTCAAAACATGTTTTTTTGCTCTCTGTAAATAGAAGTCACATCAAAAATGTGTACTATTTGTTTTTTTAAGTGTTGATGTCAATGTAGCTGAGTTATGGAAGACCTGGTGCTGGCTGGTTCGACAGAGTCAGAATTATGCTGTTCCAGGTCATAGTGGGTCATCTGGTTAATGCTGCATGTGAAAGGCTGTGCTACATTCCAGCCTTTGTCCTACTTTCATGAAACAGATGCTCTTCGCTGAAGAGACATAATTAATTTCTATGAAATGGGTGGGTGTCCGCTTGCCATTTCTTAAATGTAACCATGTCAGTAAGTTTTGTGTAAACTCTTTGTTGTTTGTAGCTGCAGGAGCTCATATTTTGAGGTTTTGAATTTCTTGGACTCCAAGACAAGCTGAACAAATGGAAACACAAATGTCTAATACAAATGCTTTCAGTGTTTTTAAGCTTTTTGCTTATTTTGCAAGCATTTGATCTTATTAACCCTAAACAAAGTAATCTGAAATGGTAACAACCATAAGTGTTATTGCAACCTCCTCTTTTCACAAAAAGTACCTGAAACTTGCAACACCAGAAGGTCACTCAGAAGGCCTCTAGTTTCGCACTGAATGGGGTTCTATGAACATTTTATTTCTTTCTTTGAGTTTTTTTTTCTAAGCAGTAATTCTCCTGTAAAAGATTGGGCTATTTACTAGCAAGACTAGAAGGTAATATATCTGAAAAAATATGATAGTATGAATTTCATTATGCATGTGAAGTACATCCATTAAATTTTCAGAGGCAGATGTATTGCTTTTATTATTGGGCTGCAATGAGGGGAGCTGCCAAACCAGATCTTCTGTAGGCACCACCTTGCTGATCCTGGAGTTTCAAGGCTAATCTTGATCATCTACAGGCCTGAGTGTGCACATTTAGGTGGGAGAAGCATCTAGGGAGGATTTGCAAGGCTGGGAGACACCAGTGTAGTCATGTGGAAGAGGCTTCAGATGGAAGCCAGACTTGGATGGTTTTCTCTCTCCTGGGCAGCACAAAACTGCATTCATGTGGCAGTGTAGGATATTATGGTGAGCAAGGAAATTGGGAAATGCAGAGAGTTCTGAAATGCTGGATAGAAAGGAGAGGGATAGAACTGATGTACAATAGCATGGCAGAAAGGAGAGAAACAGGACATGTGATTTGAGGCATGAAGTGGGGGACCATCTGCTGTAAGGTATAGGAAAAAAACATAATTTCAGATGGAAAAGGTATAAAAGCGTAGTTGTTTCAGCCTCACTATACAGTTCCGTCCTAATGAAATTGCAAGTTAAAATATATTCTAAATTCTTCACTAGAATTAAGAAATTGCATGTTTTGAACATGCTTCAGCTTCACATACTTTCTGTAACAAAAGAATAAAATAATTTTTAGGGTGAAACATTAAATACCAATTCCTGGTTAAAAATTGCTTTTTCTTAAAAAACATTGTGGAAATTTATATTATCTTATTTCTTCACGTTCTTTTTTTTTTCTCTTTGTGATCTCTTTAATAATGATATACTTGTTTCTGTGGTTGGTTCTTCCTGTGCCTAGTTTCAGAAGAACAGCTTGAGTGAGTTCCTCAATTCAGTTTTTATACAGTGACAAGTATCTCATGCTTCTATTCCAAATGCTGTGTGCTTGACTAGCTTCAATCCAGAGGGTGAATATCCCTCTATGAACAGAGCCCATTCTAATAGTTTTCAGAATATATGTCAGCTCTGTTCTGCTATTCTAAGCTGCCACATACTATAGTCCCTTTCATGAACCAAGAATTCATTTTAGCAAGATTAGGAATTTTTTTTGCTGAATTACTCTGCTTGTCATTTACAGGAACTGTAATATTTTGAGCTCACATTTTTGATTTTTTTTTGTTAGTTCATTTATTTTTTAGATTTTTTGTTTGTTTGTTTTGCTTTGATTCCGAGTCTTTAAACCAGAAACTTAAAACAGGGAACTCTCTATAGCATGCAGAAGGAATGAATAGCTACCATTTCTCATTTCAAGGTGCTGTATTGGTCCAGTGTTTTAAGTCATGAAGGTTTTTTTAGCTGTTAAATGGTGC
>NW_008237447.1:3630970-3639707 GCF_000691975.1 Corvus brachyrhynchos | reverse complement strand
CACTGATAGTTCTTCCTAAGTCTATCATCAGTAAATTTAATTAGCACAGTCCTACCTATGTGGTAATTGTTGCTTATGGGAATGTTAAATTAATTTTGTCCAAAGATCAACCTGAGGCTCTCCAGAAATAAGCAGAAGCTAGTAGAGTTTGATTTCCATTTCATATGTGACATATTTGTTGTCTTAGGAAGATCTGAGAAGATTTGATTCCTACTTTCTATTAATGTTAAAAAATGATAGGTTGGTATTTTTTTTTAATGTCTCCAACATGGTATTTATCACAGTAAAAATATTTTTCTTCTGATACAGAACTTGAAATTTGCTTTACTTGTTAATCAAAGTTCCATTCATGTTGCCTTAAAAAAAAATATATATATACAGAAGGAAATGCTTTTTCTCCTTCGATCTTCTTTATGTATTCATTTTAAGACCTTACTTGTTAACTGTTCTTTTCATCCTCCTTGTAAGCATTAATTTATTCTTGCCTTGTTTCATTTTTATGATTACATTTTTTGTAATGTTTTCAACAAGTTTAGGTGAAAATTGATTAAAGAGGTCTCTTGATGTAGCTGTCTATTCATTAAAGTCAGAAACTTCTCAATAGCCTTTTGGGTTTCTGCCCATGGATTAAGATTGTCGTTCCAGACAAACTCTTGGGAAAGTGCTGACTCTGAGTATTTGCTACATTTCACTGAAGATGCTTTAAATCTTCATTTAGTCCTTCTGAAAAGTTTGACGTTTTTTTTCCCTAGTTCATCAGAAATGTTTTCTGGTTGTGCAGTCCAAGGTTATATATTCTGGTCTTGATTTAGCTACTTGACAAAACCATGTGTGAAATAATATAAAGTCTAGTTGATGCTTTGTGGCAAAAAAAAACCTACCAAAAAACAGCCAAACAAATCCCATCTCAATCAGATTTCTCTATTCCCAGTACTGGTACTCAATGTTTTTGAATGTATATCAAAAAAAAAAGTTGAAAGCTGAAAATGCATTAATTTCTAGTGGCATCTGCTGCCAGAGAAAACCCACCAAGTAGTCAAAAGAGATTGAACTTGAAAAGGAAGCTTTCCTACAGGATTTGCAAAGTTCTTCTGTGGGTTTGAATCACAAAAGAGAGAAAACAGTTGGCATTTTATTTTTACTCTTCAATTAATTATAAACATGTACTTCTGCCTTTGAATAACATTTTTAAATATGGCTTTTGCAGACCTGCAAGGGTTTTTTTTACGACTTAAGAATAGCATGTAAAGTTATTTCACAGTAGAATAAAGAAATCACTGCTTAATAGAATGTTAATCTTTTTACTAAACTAAAGCTGTTAACCTGGGAACATTATTTTGGTATAGCATTCATTTAGCAAGACTTCATTGTTTCTTAGTATAGTTTTGAAATGGATTCTTGACTGTCTATAGTTGTTTTTGTAAGAAAACTTAAGTTCTAAATTTAGAAAAGCTTCTTATGACAGAAATTGCATGAATCTGGTGTGTGCATGTGTGTGTGTGGTTAGGAATATGTGGTATACTGAATTACACTTTTTTTGTGTTCACTCTTCATAAAAAGGAAAATAAGTCTTTGCACCTCTTTACTCATGGCAGTTGCATGTAATGTGACTGAGGTTGAAGTTATTTTGGCTCACACTTATTCCCCGAAAAGTTCGCAACAGTTCATTAAGAGTAACTTTTAGAAAGCAGGTAATGGATTTATATAACTTAAATAACTCTGAAGTGCTTGTGTGTCTTTGTCTTTGGTAGCATACAGTTATGTTGTAGAAGTGTGCATACACATGTAAACTCTCTTAGAATATTTTGCAGGCATGTTATCGAACATTTAATTTAATAAGTATTCAGGAGCAATCTTCTGTTTCTCCTTTGCTTAGTCATACTTCTGAAGTGCTTCCTCTGCAGAGCATATTACAGCAAATCTTTTGAAGTGTTTCATCAGAAGCTGCAGGTGCCTAAGACAAGTGAGACACCCGAATAGCTGCCTTATGAAATCTACTCATCATGTGGTATTCAGAGAGATTCATGTTTGTCTACAAGTCAATTTAAAATTCAGTTCTTTCAGCAAGCACCAAGACAATGGCTAAAGATTTATTTCCATGATAGTTAGTGAAGAAAGAAAAACCAATAGGATCAGCTAACTGATCTATTTCCATTACACTGTTTTCAAAGATTCACTTTATTGCTGGAGCGCATGAGAAAACAATAGCTAAAAAATGCTCAAAGTTGTCATTATTTGCTGTGTTTACCACAAAGGGCATGTGCTAAAATCTTACTAAATCCAGGTGCACATTTAAAGAGTCATTTAACTTATTTAAATTATTAAACTGGGGATGACAAATTAAAAGACTGATTCATTGTTTATTTTCACAGTGTCAGTTGCCAAAAAAATTGCTATCCTCCTACATTGTTTCTAAACATTTTTCCTTGGGAGAGTGACCAAATTTTTCATCATTTCTGACTTTGCCAGGATGCATTTGTTCTGTGACTTAAAGCTGTTAGATATGCTCTAAATACTCTGAAAATTACGGATCGGTTGGATGGCACTGTTAGTCAGCATCTTCAGCTGCTGTGTCTCCCAGTAGCTGTTTCAGGGTGATGGGTAGAGCTCACAGTGATGCTCAGCTCTTGGATTTGGCCATGTGCCTTGGTGGGGGTTTTCCTTGTAGCATCTTTTGTGTGCCTGGCAGCTCTGAGAAACATGGAGCTGATCCTGAGGGAGCAGGTTGCTCCATCTCTGTGCCTTGGATTGTACCCATTTGGATAGAGCTGGAGCTGGGGTACGGGGGGAGAGGGTGGCACAGCCACTTCTGGAGTGTGGGGAAGGTTAGGAGCTGTAGGGAAGAAGGGCTGATGACAAAAAATGATGCAGGAGAGGAAAATGGAAGAGGATATGTCAGCGGGACTGGATCAGAGCAAGAGGGAAGAGAAGCTGCAGCAGGGTGTGGTGAGGAGACAAAGGTCTGTGGAATATAAGAAGGAGAAGGAAACAATGGCCATGGGCCTCTTTAGAGAAGGCAGAACAAGTCACTCAGACACTGTGCTTAGAACTGTGCTTAGAACCCTGGTCCATTTGTGTGTTTCTATGCTGTTCTTATCCTCAGCATTAAAATGGTTCAAGCAAGAACACACGCAAAAATCATGATGTCTCTTTTGTCTCTTCTGATGATGTAGCAACATAACCAGATAACCCCAGCACTGCTGAAAGTTTAATCCCTGAGCTTGGAGTTCAGGACACAGCCAGTCTGCTATTGACCTGTGTGTGTGTCTTTGCACTTGCAGGGTGTTATGGGATAGTGATGGTTTTGCTCCAAATTTAAAGCATCTTAAATTCTCTCTTTTCCTAGGTAGAACAGTTTTACAGCTGCCAACATTTGCAAGCTTGACGGCATCATAGAATTTATTTCACATGTGCATTAACTTCTAAAGTGTATCCTAACTACAAATGCTAAAACAGTTAATATGTCTGTATGTCCATCCTTTTTCTTTATTTTGAATTGTATTGCTTGGACTGTACCACACATTGCAAAAAAATAAATGCAAATGAGAAGTTTAGTTGAATTGAGACTTTGGCAGTGTGCCAAACTTGATTGAATTAAAAGAAGTCTCAAACATGTTTCAAATTGCATATTGTATTAAGTTGAAAGAATATGATCTATAAAATAAACCAATAGTATTGTTTTATTAATGCATGCATATAAATAGAGTAAAATAATTGTATTCATATGTATTTATATAAGGTTTTGAAACCTTACGTTGTTCTAAACTGTGCAGTAAACACAGTCATGCTGCGAAAAATCAGGAAGAACTTCTGTCTATATTCTCAGCTTCATGTCTGGCTTTTGCATGTGTTAAGAATACTCTTCAGTTATCCGTCCTTGGACCCTGTCTGAAATTGTTAAATTTAAAAGTTTTAAAAACCCCAAAATATCCAAAGCCCAATACTAATGCTTCTCTCTTCCTCTTCTTTTTTCCATGTCTTAGATCATTTAGGTGAAAGTGAACAATAAAACAGTAGAAGACCTTGACAGGTTTTTCTACATGTCACAGCAAACCCATCACAAATTTTTCCCTCATCTATCAGTGTGATATTTGGGAGGGGACAGAGGGTAGCTTAATGGATCCTTCTGTGAATGCAGCTTCCTCCTGGCTTATCAGAACTATTTTGCCAGTTTTATTTCTTCTTTTAGCTGCCTCCAAGTTTATGGCCCATCTGTTGGACATAAAGAAGCCAACAAGTTGTCTTGGGTTGCAAGAACTGCCGGATTCAATGGCAATTGGAAGCAGAGCCTGCTGTTGATAGAGAGGATGTTGTGTGCAAGGATTAGACGTGTGCAGCATTGCAGAGGCTTTTGTAGTACAACAGATATTGGGGAGTAGCAAATTTGAGTGACTTGTAGCTGGAAAAGGGAAAGGGTGACAGATTCTACTGAGAGCTTTTTCTTTCTTGCCATGGTCAGGTGTCAAAACCTCTAAATCAGCCATGTGCAGCACGCCTGCAAGTGAATACTATCTTGAAGGTGCTGCATAGAAATAATTGAAATATTTTATTCTGTTTCAGGGCATCAGGATTCAGCAAGCCCATAAGTTGTAAAAAGTCAAAAGCTTTTTGCCCTCACTCCCTGATGTAATGAATTGTATGGATTATCTGGAATTTAGCTGCAGCTCCAAGGCCCTGTCCTTCCCCATGCTGGCCTTGCAGACAGGTGTTTTGATGCTGGAAATGTCGATGCTCCTTCTGCTGCATCTGTTGTCAGCTCCATGTGCCAGGACATTATTGGGCTGTAGTGCAAGGCCTGGAGAGTTTTATTTATGAAATAGGTCTGTTTTAATGTTGATGCTTACTTGGTTCGAAAACTCTCAAATTGTCTTTTTTGTGAGAGTGGTGTTTTTTGCACAGTAAAACTGCTACAGCAGAGTAGTTTTATGTAAGAATATTCTCCGCATTTGTAAGGATAAATGTGTGCAGTACATTGGCAATGAACACTATTCGCTTTGTTGCTGGGCCACAGTGATTGTAGACGATCTTTTTGGACATTAAGCTTTTGAGTTTTGGGGTTTTAAGAAGCTTTCAAGGTTTTCTGAGCCACCTTAAGAAGTACTTCAACCTGCCATCAGCTGGTCAAATAAAACACAAAATACGGATAAGTAAACTTAAGTTAGTGTACATCTGAACTTGCGTGCCTGGGATGGAGAGGTCAGCATTTATATAACCTAAGAAATCACAGGTGCCTAAAGAAATGTGTCAAAGATTTACCATTGCTTACTAGATGTACTGATTTCTCATATTTGTGGCTGAATTTGATGAAAAGTGGGCAAGAACTATTGGCCTATTCATTCAAAGGCAAGCTGATAATACAGTCTAGAAAAATCATTGCTTTAGGCTGATGTGCTAATTTTATCTACAAGTTTGAAGCAAATTCTGAACAGAATTTTGAAGTTGTATAAAGTTGTATAAGCTTCCCTTACATTCATTGGGGGTTTTTTATTTGTTTGTTTTTGTTACTTAATTAGTTTCACTCTTTTGAGGAATTTCTTCCCATACAGCTATAGTATTGAAGCAGATAAAAACTAACTAAAAGGGACACTTTGCAGTCTTACTTGAGTTTCCTATGCAAACCAGTTCCTTTGACCCACTTCTCAAGTAGTTAGATTTCTTCCTTTTAGTGGGGTTTTTTTTGTTTTTGTGGTTTGTTTATTTCTTTGTGGTTTTAACACTTGGCTTTTACTATTCTGTGCTATCACTGGCTTCTAAGTAACACTGAGAAAATTTTTAAACTACAGGTTGCCAGAACAGAAGAGCATGTTGATGGTTGTAAGTGCAAATGTGGTCTCTAATGTGTACTTGCTACTGTCAAATTGGTGTCTGTAATGGTGTATCAATTCACCTCTTGAGCTTTTGATATCGAATTGACTCTGTAGCATTTTGAGTTGCTTTCTTCCATTTACTTCTGTTTTCAATATTCCATTTAATTACTTGGCTTAGACTAATAAATGATCTTGTTCTTACATCCAGAAAGTATAGTTTTACTTTAATTGTTATATCTGATTTCACATTGGTGTGCAGTATCCTAGCAACTTAATTCCTTGGTAATTTTTCTTACTTCATTGTTATTATTTCTGCAGTTTGACCAGCATTTTCTTTTCATTCTGTTGCATTGCGAATCTAAATATGGTTCTATCTAATCTGCCATTTGTTTCTTCAGTAAAATGGAGAATATCCAGCTATAAATAATGGAGTCTAGATTAGTCAGGTCTACTGAAAACTGATGCAATGTGGATCTTCATGCTGTGTTAATGGATTTCTACTCTCTATCATGTATTCAGATGAAGTGAATGCAGGTTTTTGCCCTGAAATCTCTCTTGACCCTGAAAAACTGTTTTTTACTCTTTGGTGCATACAGAGTTATGTTCTGCAGGATTGGCATTCACACTGGGGAGGTTGTTCTGACAAGTGTGTGTTTATATCTCCAAGGCTGTTTGTTTGGGAAACTAAATGGAAAGAACTCTTATTTCTGCATATGCCTGATGTGGTAGCAAATAGGTTTTATTTATTTGGTATCTTAATAGGTTTCTGTTGGACTATATTTTGGGTTTTTTTTTTTTCTTTTAGATTTTGAATGTTTGTAGTGAATGGACATGTCTACTGTTAAAATGACATATGTATTTTAATTTATTTAGCATCACTTTTCTTCTGGGTAGTCCCTTTATCAGAGCACATTTTGGGAAGAAATTTGTTTACATTTTGGGGCCTTGCCGTGGAAAGCACACATCATCCTGGATTTAAGATTAACATCAAGCTTGGAGAAAATAGGATTGGAGTACTGTGCAGCTGGAATTATTTGAAAGTGTGCTGGGCTGAGGAATTAAAGGACAGATGTTTGTCCATGTAAACTAATATGGATATATTAAATATGAGAGTAGTGTTGACATGCTTATAAAAATAAAAAGTACACTATGTATACACTAAAAGTACACACAGTATCTTTATACTGAGAAGAATTTTGAACCTTTTCTGACATTGAAAAGTTAAGCATCAAAATAAATAAAAATTGTCAAACCTGTGTGTAATAGTTACTGAAGTGCTCACTAACATGGGGATCAGCTTCACAACTGTAGCTTGATTTATTGAATTTCACTCTTTGGCTGTAAGGAATTTGTAAATAACAAAGGGGACAAAGCTATTTTTGGGAACAGGGAGAATGCCTATGCTACTTGATAATTTTTGCTAAATAAAGGCCAAAATATCTTTGGAGAAAAAAGTGCCTTGTTAGAAACAGCACGGCTGTAAAATACCTGTTACCTCAGCATACAGTCCTAGAGGCTGGAAAATCAGGAGACCTGAGAATTCTGGAGTTGTTGAGAATCCCTGTGGTCAGAAGTAAATGTACAGAGAATCCCAACTGCACCTTCTGGCTGCTGCTGGGCATTGGGAGTCCTTGGGGAAAGCAGCAAAGCAGATTTAAATCTGATCTCACAAATCTACTGTGGAAGGGATAAGCCACTGCATCAGCTTGAACTCTGCAATTCTGTGCTCTGCAGACTTCGACATGACTATAGTTTTCCTTCCCTATATCCCCACTTTCCTGAGATCCTGGATTTTTATTTTGTGTGTAATATTTACTCATTAATTCATCTTTTCAGTTGATGGATTGAATGCTTGTGCCAGTGAATGAGCAAAGTAATTTTTTTTAATCTTCCCAATGGAAGACTCCTTACCAGTCTCTTCTTATGCTTTCAGTACTAAGAGTATTAAGAAAATGTGTAGTTATTATTAGAATTCCCAGGAAAAAAAGGAAAGTTGATCTGCATCTTAGATTAAGAATAAAAAATATTCAAATAAAAAATAATACTAATCAGAATACTTAACACATCCTAAATTGTGGCTTTTACTAATGAAATTTAATGTAATGTATCAACATATTTTTCTAGGCACAAATGAAGAAAAATAGAGATCCAGTTTGTTTTAATCAATTTTTATTAATTCTGCCCTGAAGCCCTTCATGATTTCAGCATGGAACACAAACATGCAGAGCAGCAGACAGAGGGGAAATCTGTCTCATTAATCTCTTTTGGACAGAGCATGGTGGAGAGTCATTTAGGATGCAGACAGGTTTTATGGATAACATGCTGTCCATGTTTCCACCCAGGCCAGAAAGGCTTCTGTGTCTTGCTCCAAAAAGGTGCCAAGCTGTGAGTACAGAGAGTGCAGTCAGGGAAGGGGTGAACAAAGTTTCCTGTCTTCAGCTTGGGAGGTGAAGGGAAAAGGCCAAGATCTCAGGATTTTTCTTCTATGAAAAGAGTTGTTGATACTAAACCACATAACTGTGTCTTATCAGAGGCCTTCAGTGCTAGTTTCAGGCATCTTTATTTCTAATTAATGGGAAATATTTGTAAACCGGTAAATAGCTGATTTTAAAAGGTTTTTTGTTTAAGTTTTAGATTTTAAAAGTTTTTTTGTTTAAGCTTTGGTTTTCCTAATTTGAGATTAAATATTTTTCCCAGATTTGCTTTTAGGATTAAAAAAATCCAACAATAATTGAAAAAAAAATATAAAATATTATGGGAAATAGCTTTTAAAAAGACACAAAACCAAACCCCATGCAAACCCCCAAACCTGGAGGAGATAGCAGTCAGAGCTTTATTGAACAGCAGTTGTGCAGCAGATGGGAAAAACATGATATGCTGAATAGTTCGAGGCTTTTTGAGGCAGTTTGCTCAGAGTTATCTACAGTCTA
>NW_008237447.1:3622562-3630943 GCF_000691975.1 Corvus brachyrhynchos | reverse complement strand
AGTCTTTATATGCCAGGCTCCAGCTCTGAGCTTTTGTGTGCTCTTGAGCAGAGGCACTCTCAGATGTCTGTGTTCCCTCTTCCAGAGAAAGGGGGACTTGGAAACCTGGGTTTAGAAAGGCTGTTCCCTGCCAGTTCACACGAGCTGATAAATAATTGCTGATGTGATGGCAGAATTACCAACAGGGGAAGGCAACCTCCCCAGCTCATGTGCCCTGAAATTTCTGATTTCCTAAAAGGTTAATCACCTTTGAAACATTTTGATAGTATTTAGCATCTTCCAGAAATCCATTAGAAAATAACAAGCTCTATTTGGAATCAATATTGAAATGCAACATTTTACGGATGTGTAAAATGAGATACTGGCCTGTCTCTCCAAAGTAATACAATTTATATTACATTTTATAAGTTATTTTCTGAAAGAAACTAATATATGATGTAGCTACAGAAAGTGTATGTCCTGTAACAGAGCACAAAATTATTCCTGTTCTTACAGGGAAGTGAGAATTGAAGTTTTGTGAATTACTGTCCATACAGTCTGTATTCCTAATCTCTACTCAAAAAAAAAAAAAAAAATAGCTTTGCTTCATTGAGTGTTGATACTTTTTAGTAACTTCAATGGCCATTCATTTTTTCTAATGATCTATATTTTAGAATTTGAAAGAACTAATCTTTTCAAGAGAACAGGGTAGGAAGGGGAGTATCCCAGCTGGACAGCACCCTTGTAGTTTGGCTTGATAGATTATAAACTGGTTCTTAAGTATCTGCTTGTTTGTTTCTTTCTTTCCCTTCTCCAATAATACTGAGTTTATTGACATGAGGGAGAAGAGGACTGTGAGTGCAGTAACAGTACCCAGTTTGATAGAGGGAAAATGAGTTAAGGAAGTAAAACACTGAGGATCTCCACAAAGCAAAAAATTAATTTGCACTTTTCTTTTTTTTCTGTATCTTCTGTGTTGCACTTGCATTTTGGCTTTGGAGACTGAGAATTTGCTGTCATAATCAGTCTTTTTTCTTTGTAATGTGTCTGAGTGCTAAGTCACCATTGTAAACCCTTTTTACTGCTACTCTTCCAAAAAGTTAATGTAGAGGATTACAGACATCATCTTTTGATGTTTCACTATGTAATATTACAGACATTCTTGGCTGTCTGGGTTCCCTAAGTGTCTTTCCTGCCAGATGAAAGTCATCAGGAAATTATCAGTATACTTTTTGGTTTAATCTGCTGTCACCTCTTTCTGGGCAAGAAACTCAAGCCCAGATTCTCAGAGCAACACTGGTGTAAGGAGGAAATATCTGAGGGATGATCTGTAGTTACTTGTCCAGGCGTCTTGGTATGAAGGAAAATCAGGATGTACTAAATGAGCTTCCGAGACATCTCCTATTGTACAAGCAAAAGGACCACCACTTTCATGTCTCATCATCTCTTTCATGCCAAATCAGAGCACAGATTCCCCCCTCAGTCATCAGGGGCTCCTGGCAGGTGTCACCTGTCTCAGATAAGTGCTTTAACCAGAGGGCTTGGAGAGAGCTGCTCCGTGGATTCCCTCTCTAGAACAGCAGGTCATAATGTGTTTGCTACTCAGTGTTACAATTCTGATAAGAGTGTGAAGTAAAAACTTTGTTCGCTTGATAAAAAAGCTTAATATTCCCTTGGTGAGACAAGATGGATTTAAACTCTTCTGTCTGGGTAGTGAGTCTGTACTTTACCATTTTTTGATTATTTAAACCACTGCACTTTTGGGATTCCATGCATCCCACTTAAATGGTAGTTGATTAGCAATATCTCATTCCCTTATGCTTTCTGTGATGATTATTTGAAATACAAAAAGGTTCCTCATTTTACAATTCCATTTCTAGTGATGGAAAATTTTAGACCTGTTTATTTGACAATGTTAGATTCTCAAGAGAGATGCTTAAACCTCCTAGACCTGTGGAATGAAATGAAGTGTTCTCTGTCATTAAATTTGTATATTTTCCTTTAAATTGCATCCTCTGCTCTTAAATTGCTCTTTTCTCTGAATGCTCTATGCAAACTGGACCCTAACTGTTGACTTGGATACGACACTTAAATAATTGCAGTGTAAATGCTGAGTAACATTGCTCTGAAGTACCATAGTTACCTGACTCTATTAAAGATGCCTTTTGCAAGATTTAAGTTTTTAACCATTTTCTTTTGCTTGAACTTGAGTAGTTCTTCATAATGTCTTCATAGTCCTCTCAAAATCATACATCTTCCAGATCCGTTTTATTTTTTTTTTTCCTGAAAAAGATAATACCTGCCAAATGAAGTGGTGTGAATACTCATCACTGCTAGAGAAAAGAATTGTCTCAGTTCAATGCAAACCCCGGGTAATATTTTTACAAAGAGAGAAGCAACAAGAGAGTATAAGAGTTATGATAATGGCAGTTCTGAATGGCATTTGAAATTTCAGTCCACAGCTTGATGTGTTAGGAAAAACAAATTAATTTTCCATATTACCTCCTGTAAGGGAATAGTTCTTTTCTTCCGACCACCAAAGTGAATATTCCAGGCTTATATTGCTGCATGATTAACTCATTGGAATATAAATTTGCTTGTAGAGGTATTTTTTAATAGGTGCTAGCAGCCTAAAAAGTAGAAACCAGTTTTAAGTGAGATTTCTGTGAAATTTCTCGTGGTTCAGTACTTGTGTTCTGTACAGGTTAGCTGCCCACCATGGCTTGTGCGCAATGGAAGGACATTGAGCTGGAATCACTTAAAGGAGGGAGAAAGAAGAGTTCATCTGATTTTCCTTTGAGAGGAAGAAATTCCTATCTTTGGGAATTATTCTTCCCTTTCTTACAAGGTTCCTGATTACAAAAAACCCTCTCTCTAGCCAAGGCATTTAGATAAAGGAAGCCATCAGTGGACTTCTGAACTAAACTCAGAGGGCTTATTCCAAGGATATTTTCATTATTGTTCTCTTTCTTACGTTTTCAGCAATGAGTATTTGTCAGTAAGTATTTATGTTTCAATTAAAATAATTTAACTGAATCTTAACTCAAGTCTTTTTTAGGTGTTATGTTTCAATTAAAATAATTTAACTGAATCTTAAGTCTTTTTTAGGTGTCGATATTGGTGACTTTCACTAACTGACTGATGTGGCTTTTGAATTATATTTATTTTGTAATTCCATTTGATCTTGATGTATTCAGAACCCTCATAAACAATATCTTGGTATCCCAGTTGGCTGATTAAAAATAAGTATGAATGAATATTCTGTCACTCTTCTCATATCCTTAATTCATACAACATTCTAAAACCATTCACTTCCTAAATATTTTTTTAATTAGTTGGAACTTGCAAATTGTGTGTTAAGTTTATGCAACAAAGTCTTTTATATTAGAAATGCTCTATAATTACATTTTTTCAGTCATGAAAAATGAATTAGTGCTGCATTTTATGTGATGACAAATTTTCCTGTTTGTTCTAATTTTACTGAATAGCATGCTGTAACTTCTTGGCACAGCCTAGAATAACTCTATTTAGCTATGAAAGTAGGAACTGTGCTTAGTACCAGAAAAGGCCAATATTGTGTGTAAACAAGTAACTTACATGAAACCAAAGCCAAACGGCTGTGAGAAGAATGACATGGGGAATTGGCCATCAGACACCAGTACACCAGCTTGTCTAGACAGCTGGGATCAGTGATAGTGCTTGAAATGGAGCTTCTGCTGGGCAAGTGGTGCAGATATTTTCTCTTCTGGGAATATTAGTTTATCCCTGTCTAACTTTGTTTTGATAGTGGGGAAGTAGGAGATGGAAGGCATCACATCTTTTTTTTTCTTCATTGCTGAAAAATCTGATTAGAGACACAACCAAGCTCACATTTGATTTTGTCCTATGGGAAAGTGTTGTTTTTGTTTCTCCCATTCCAGATGAAAATGGAAAATACCCGAGAGACAAATTCTCAAAAGAAAACACATTTCGGGTCTGTCAAAATACTCTGTTTGGATAAGTGTATTGTTTTTAAACTTTCATAAGGATTGGTAATCAGGTTGCCTACTATTTGATGTAGTTGGCTTGCTAGCCATCGTTCTTCCTTGGTTCTTGTAAAGTGTCAGATGGAACCAACCAACCATGTTCTTGTTTAACTCCAGAGAATTAGGAAACATGTCAAACAAACAAACCAACCCACCAATCTGGGGTCCACTGAATTACCTCCATTTCATGTAGCTTTCTGAACTAGATCCAGCTAATAAGTGAAAAGAAGGATTTTAGACAGGAGAGAGAGAGAGATAATAATGGCTATTAATCTAATTCCTGAATTAGACTGCTCTTTCTGGTGCTGCCTTCTAATGCTCAGGTTAATATCTAGTTATTTGCTCTTCTTTTTGTCATGTGTATGCTTTTTGCCATTGAGACACTCTGCTTCTTTGTAGTACATATATAAAGTTCAGAATGTTTTTTATGTTATAACTAATGTAATAAATTCATTGTTCAAACAGGACACAATATTCCATGCCTGTGTATATTGTTAGTAATGCCAGATGAATCTCTCAAGTCACTTAATTCAGAGTTTTTACTTGTCAACTGGAAGGCTTCCTCGGCTTTTAAATCTGAATGCTGTGTCAGACGTTCAAAAGCTTTCCAAAAGTCAGTGTACATTGCATTCACTGTGCTTTCCTTATCTGCATAGACAGTCACTTTGTCACAGGGGGAAATTAGGTTGGTTGAGCATGATTTGCTTTTTGTAAATCCATGTTGACTGCTCCTGATTGACCTTTTTAAACATGTTTTGAAATGAATTGTGAGGATTTACAATCTGTGGCTTATGCCTTTCTTGTTATCTCAGGTGGTTGCCTGATTTCCTTTTAAAACAAAACAAACCCAAACCCCATAATGAATGATTTTGGCTTTGTTTAAAAGCCTTTGAAAATCTTTGTAAATTCCTTAGATGGAACATCATTAACCTTGTGCTGTTGTTCCTCACAGAACTGTATTATGTTTCCAGGCTTTTCTTCAAAAACCCATGTTGACTCTTGCAATATAAATCACATTTATCCACACATTTTACTAACTCTACTCCCTTTATACTCCCTGCGATTTTGCCTGATGTAGCAATCAGGAGCATAGACCTACAGTTCCCTTAATAAACCATGGAACCATTTAAAATTTTTTTAAATAATTATTTTCTTTAACAACTGTTGTCTCCACTTTATAGATAGGAAGGTAATTTTAAACGTGATTTTATTGTGCAAGCTGTAATGTGTTGCACAGCAAGCAATACACTCTGCTGGAGGGGTGGATCGCTACCAACTTCAACATTTGTGGGAGTATCTTTCCTGGGATTTTAAAATTTTTTAACTCTCCACTTTATAGATAGGAAGGTAATTTTAAATGTGATTTTATTGTGCAATCTGTGATGTATTGCACAGCAAGCAATACACTCTGCTGGAGGGGTGGATCGCTACCAACTTCAACATTTGTGGGAGTATCTTTCCTGGGATTTTAAAATTTTTTAACTGAAAAATATAGTTTGGGCTACCTTGAGGATCCATTATCAGTTCCCGGTGCTGATCAAGACATTCATTTGATCCTGGCTAAATACGATTCTTAAGAAGTAGTTTGCACCTTAATTTAGTAGCTTTAGGCTGTTCCAACAGGCTTAAGGTATAACACAATGAAATATGTGATGCAGTTTTCCAGTCTTAGTGACCAGTGGAGGACAAAAAGTCTGCTTTGGACAGGAAAGTTTATGATGTGCTGACTTTTCACAGACCAGGAGAGGTTGTCAGCACAGACAGCTCAAACACTACAGAAGCAGAAATCTTCACAGTGTGGAATTTGCCACAAAATAATATGGCAGAAACAGTTTTGTAAATACACCAGCTAAAATAGCTGTCTCTGTTATTCTAATGTGACCTCTTTACTAATAGATACAGTTCGAACCGAGTCGAAATGAATTGGATAAGTAGCCAAATGATGCAAGTAATTTAAAATTCTCTAAGTGTTGCAAAAGCAGAGTCTCACTGCAATTAGGTGCCTGCCTTGCCCAAAGCGAGACTTTTTTTTTTTTTTTTTCATTTTTAAATACTTTTTTTTTTTAAACAGCATGCATGTTTCTAGCTGAGTTTAATGGTTAGGCACTTGGGAATTCGTAATGCTCCAGCTGATGTAAATTCCTAGTCATAATCAGTAGGTTGTTTTTCCACACAACCAACAAGACTGGTTGTGCCAACAACACTAGTAAAAAAAAGATGGTGAAAGGAAGTAGAAGCAAGGTGAGTATCTTTGGCAAAACTTCTCTGTAATATTATCCTAATCTCTGATAAATTACGATTAAGATAATACCTGTGTTACAGGTGATGTTCCATCTTTAATTAGGCATTTGGTTCATGTTCAGTCATCTTATCTTCAACAGCTGACTTTAATCAGCAAACTTGATTACTTCCCTATTCATCTGTTCTTTGAGATGACTTAATAATGGACCATCCAGTTGCTATTTTAGAGCACTTAATTGAGTATCTCCAGTTTCAGTACCAGTCCTTCCAGAGCTCCACCAGTGACTTCTCTCTGCTGTGAGCTGTGACCATGTGCTACTGCACTGTTCCTTAGCCAGGTATTTCCTCCTGCTGGATTTTACACCTGGTGGCAGCTTTGTTTCTTTAAGCACCTGGGGAAGGGGCATTTTTGAAAGCCTTTTGTGTAAGTACACCCCTGCCCACGGCTTTTTGACATCTTGACAGGACTCCCAACAGCTTTCTGAAGTATCAGTCCCCTTTACAAAACCCAGGAATGTCAAACTTTAATCCTTAAGCCTCCTACCCCGTTTTTAATTTTCTATTAACCTACTCAAAAATTACATCAAATTCATGGAGATAGAAGAGTTTATTTGCCTCTATACTGTCTGCAAAGATGAACTCTTTTGAGCTTCCTTTCAGCGGCCTTTTTTTTTTTTTTTTGTCAAGTGTCCTTGCTCCTTGAAAATAAGCCCAACAGGACTATTGTTGATAGAAGACAAGAAAAATATGTTAAACACTTTTTTTCAACACTAATCCTTGTAGTGCATCTGCTTAATGCTTGTTCAGGTATTTAAATGGCATTTTATTTCAATATTAATTAAACCCTGGTGGACAGAAAGGTACCCATTTAAACAAATTTTGTAAAAACTGACTTTAATTTGTGGTGAGTGCAATAAACTAAAGAAATCTGTCAGGGCCCCCAAGGATACTAATAGGCCTTAATTACCCTGACCAGCATCACCTGGCACTGGACCCACACCCTCTGCCCCTGGGCCATGGAGCTCCGTTTAAGCTCAGGCCAGGCAGCTGCTCCTGCTCTGTTTCCAGCCTTGTTCCTAAATATCAGTGGGACTTCCCTGCTTGTTCTTAGCTCATTCCTTTTCCTGCTGGGATATGTTGGTGGCACCTGTGACCATCATTTTGTGCCCCTGCTCACCGTGTTTAGGCACTTCAGGGCTTTTCTCTGCCCAGCAGGCACCTTTTGTGCTGGGCTTATCCCCAGCTCAGCCTAGCTCATGCTGCTTTCTGCCACTGAGGTTGGTGAGTTTAAATCTTGAGCTTTAAATCTGTAAAAGTAACTGAACTGCTATTAAAGATTGGGGTTTTTTTAGTGTTATCAAGGCAGATAAAAAGTAGTGTTGTGGTACATACTGCAAAACAGCAGCAGTGGCAGAATATTCTGTGTCCTGTGATTTGATTAGTCTCTTTTCCTCAGTTTCTCACCTGTAAGCTGCAGATATTGAAGCTTAGCATGCTTTTAATTTTTCCTGTGGAAATCTTGTATGTACATTTTGGGTTTGCTTTAGCATTGTCACAATTTATTTTTTTCAGAAATTCAATTAAAAGTGTGTCGTTTTCAAGGACGACTGTCAAGAGCTTTTAGTTTTTAGCTGTCATTGTTCTTTGTTTTGTTGTCTGTATTTGCAGCTTATGGTTGTTAGATAAATGAAAAGGCTCTTGTGATATTTTCACACACACAGGCAATTATATTCTAAGTGTTCAGGTAACAAGCTGTTGGGCAAGAGGCCACAGACCCAAGCTGCATTGGGGGAGCTTTAGATTGAATGTTAGGAAGGCTTTTTACTGAAAGGTTGGTCAGACGTTGGAACAGATTGCCCAGGGAGGTGGTGGGATCCCTGTCTCTGGAAGTGTTCAGAAAATTGTCGATGTGATGCTCAGGGACGTGGTTCAGTGGTGTACTTAGCAGTGTTAGGTTAGTGGTCAGGCTGGATGATTCTGGAGGTGTTTTCCAACCTAAATGTTTATATGATAGTTTTTTATTTTTGGTTTAGTATCTGTTAAGCTTTGTATTGCACCTCTGAAGAGATGACTGGTTATGCAAAAGGCTCTAGACATCAGTAAGAGAGTCCTACCTGATGTGGGAAAAGCAGGAAT
>NW_008237447.1:3603900-3622545 GCF_000691975.1 Corvus brachyrhynchos | reverse complement strand
GAGTCCTATTCACTGAACAGCGAGATTAACAGGCTCAACACCATCCCTTATTGAGAACAGGTGAGCAGAGATGCTTCTTCAGTCTGCATGATACCTTCAGGCCTCTTCTGGTAATGCAGTGCAAGGACTGTTTTCCTCTTCACAAGGAGATTTTAGAAAAGCTTTCAGTTACTTAAAACTCAGCACCAGTACTTTTGATTAGTATCTCTTATATAGTTTTTTCTTAGGCAACACTGCATAAATTGAGTTACTATGTTCTGTATGTGGTACTGGGTTGTGTAGTTAACTCCATGATGTATATTATGGGCAGAGATGAGGTAGACTTTCCCTGCTCTTAAAGTCAGCTGTAAGCAATCGATCTGTAAACTGATGTATCCTGATTTTCAGCACAAATTACTGCTTTTGGTCTGACATTGTCCATGTGCTCAGTGGGCAGAGCTAATGCTGTCAGAGGAAATATGTTCATATCTGCCTGCCAAAATCCATTCTAGGCTGGACTGTTTGAACTGTGTTGTAAAAGCTGACAATGCACAATGAGTAAAGAGTAACTCTTTGTATTTTTTTGTAATTATTGAGAAAAAAAAAAAACCCATGGGTTCTGTCATGATTGGTGCATGCTCAGAAAATGCTGGGAAGAGTGTACAGCTACAAAAAAAAGTTGCTGCTGTTTAAAACATGCAGATGTGCTGCTTTGAGCAGCTTGGATGCACAAACATGTAAAATTAATGCAGAATTAAAGGGAGTAGAAGATAATTAAACTAAAAGATGATGTTACCTTTTCCTTCTATTTCTTAGTGTTTAGCTTGCGAAAAGTTTTGTCTGAGTTCTCTTAGACTTAACTAGGTGTGCTTCAATTCGGGAAGAACCTGCTACTTCATCTTGGTACCAAGCTTCTTCCCTGTGATGCTGCTCTGTGCTGAGTGAGAGCTGTGTCTGTGCAAGCAGGTATTCACAGCTGTTCCAGCTGAACGTGAGCAGTGCTGCCATGCCTGTTGGATTGAGCTTTAGCAGCTCCCTGCAGAGGCAGGTTTCACAGGCAGCAGCAAAGAAGTTTCTCTCTAAGAAATGTTTGCTGTGAATAATGCAGAATAGTCCTAACTGAATTTCCAGGCTGAAGTTGGTTCAGTTGCAAGCTAAAAATACCTTAATCTTTTCTTGTAAACTGAACAATCTCCTTATGTTGTTCCCAAAAGTATGGATCAGTCTAGGTAGTCCTATAGTGGTGCTGTTTTTTAGGTAGATGCCTTCAGAAATTAAGTTTTGTGTTTTAGGCTTGTTGTTGCTATATTTGAAAAGAACAAGTTGTGGAAGGGTGTCACAAAACTACAAGAATTAACTATGAAAAAGTCTACTTTGTTTCAAAAATTGTCATTTGAGACAATAGTTTGTCTGAAATCGAGGAGTAAATCAAGCTGAGACTAAATATGAAGTGAAAATAAATGCATTAAAACAAATAAAAAACTCAATAAATACAATTAAAAACCACTGCAACTTCGAGTGAGGTCTGTTTCTACCTGTAAGAGCTAGTATGTCACATGGACAGTTCTGCTTTTGAGTGCTTAGACACCTAGTGCAATTCACATTGCTTTTTCCCTGTGGCTCTGTCAAACTTTGAGTTGGATTACTTTAAATGGATTACTTAGAATAGCAGGGTACTTTTCATTTGTTTTCCTTCCACATGTAGTTGTCAGAGCTTCTCTTTGCATTACAACCTCTGCTGCTCAAAGTTAATCTGTGCCAATTATTAAGGATTCAGCTGCCAGCAGGAACTGAAGTTAAACTGGTGTTGCTCCCAGTCGTTCACTAACTAAGTTTTGACATTCTGATAAAAGACCAGTGGAAGATTCAGAGAAATTCAGTAGAAAATATAAGTGACTTCATACACTAAGATGTGAAGAACTCTCTTAATTTATTCTGTCATTAGCTCCTTTTTACTATCACCTACATTTTTCTCCACCTCAGAGCTGTAGAGAAATCACTCCTCAAGCAGAGTGACTTGTTTTGTTCAATAGAGGTAGGGATTTTGAAAATACTGTATTATATTGCAAAATACTTCCTCTCTACAAACTCTCTAGGTTTTAAGCAATAGGTTTTGAGCTCCTTATTTCAGCTAATGAGTGCAGTATTTACAGTCAGTACTCAGTGATGCTCTATTTGTTTATATAAAATTTTAGGCATGAACTATTTAATATGTGATGGGTTTTTTTCTGAGTTTGTTAAACTTCCTTCTTTAAAGGTTGGTGTTTTAGTACATGTGCAGTAAAACCTTGTACAACTCATGCTTTGTTTCTGCAGTGAGAGCCATGGGATCATGCTTATCTCAGACTGTCAAATGTACTAATACCATAGCTATGTAATTTTGACATGTATGTTTCTTGGAGGCTCATTTAGATGCATGTCTGGATTTGGTGCATGGTTCAGGGTTTTAAATATGTAAGTTCAGAATCTGGCAGCCTTTGCTTCAAAGACAAATTATATTATGAAGTGTCTGTTAGCCATTGTTTCTTGGCTGTCACTGTTGTGTTGTGGTACAAAGTAGTCCCTTTGAAAATTATTTATTTTAATTGAACTGTTCTTCCCCCTCTCCTGAATAGTTGTTTGGAGGTCTTTAAACCTATCATTGCTGGTTTTTTTCAGTGGTTTCCTTGATTTCAAGATGTTTGGTTTAGATCTCTTAGGATGTACAAGCAGGATAACTGAATTTTTGGAGCATCAAATGCTGGGTGAGAAAATTTACTACTTTGTATATATGCTTCAAGTTTTAAATGTGGAAAAATCTGTTTCTTGTTTTCTTGCATTCATTGGAAGAGCAAATGCCATCCAAATAAATACAGAGTTAAAATAGAACATGAAAGCTTGCAAAATGTTATCTATAAAGCTTCATTTTTTTTCCACTACATTCACAGACATAAGTGTTTTTTTTTTTTTCAAGTACAGTGTTTTGGGTTTTTTAAGAAAAAATTTTGGTTAGTGGTCCAACAGCAAGGCCAGAAGAAGTGTCCCTCTGATAGCAAGGGATCTGAGAACTTGCAGATTAAAGCTAATCATTCTGCTAGGTTATTTTGTGTCTGGATCCCTTCCACAGCCCAGAAGCCGGCAGTCAGAGCGTAGGTGGCACAGCAGCAGAAATGAATAAAATGGAATTACAGGGAGGGATGGAATTCCTTCTTTCTGTTCCTTACAGTGGCTAGGTTGATGTGGAGTTACAAAGTAATTGGGACAGAGGAGCTCATCTGGAAGGGGATTACCTACCAACTCAACACTTCTGAAATATGACAATGGCTTACATTTCACCTTATAATTTTATTTCTTTCTGCCTTTGAAGATCTTTGAAGAAATGCTTAATTTTTCCTGTGGTAAGAGTGGCTGGCAGCTTTGAATTTCAAACAGTGGCTGAAGGTGTATTTCAACACCTAATACTTGCAGTTAAATTAGGTTTTCATTTGATCAGGCATAAGTAAAGACTTGGACATGTTCTCCTCTGATTACTCGTTGGGTTTTTTTTCTTATTTTATTATTTCTACTTCTTTATTTAAACAATGCAGCTACATTTGAATTGTAAATACTCTGGAAAATGTCCAGTTGAAGCAGATGTTTCTACTGTAATCTGTTTAATTACAAAAAAAAATAGTTTAATTGATTTTCAAGTTTGGGAATTCTGAAGTTTAAATTGGCCTGGTCATAGTTACTTGTAAATACTTTGATTTAAAAAAAAAAAAACCCACTAAAATTGGGAAGTTTAAAAAAGAGACAATTGAATATTTCTTGTTCACTTTCACTACTTCAATGAGACTAGCTAAGAGAGGATGTCACTTCCTTCAGTCAGTAATTTCAGGTTTTTTAATACCTGTAAATAAGAAATTGCTGTATTTAATCATACTTAAAATGTGCTGCTCCTCAGGTATTGCAAGAGACTTAATTGCAAGTTAATGGATAGATGATAGTCAATTGAGAAAAAATGATTGTATGCATGCAATTTCTAATATGCTTGCACAGGATAGGATATTTCCAGTTGGAATGTTCCTGTGGAGATTTCTAACCCATCCTCCTGCTTTCCAAGCGGCATCAGCTGTAATGTCTGACCAGGTTACTCAGCTCTTGATCCAGTAGGAGCTTGAAAGCCTCCAAGGACTGAGTTTGCACAGGCTTTCTGGGCAACCTGCATTGCTGCCTGCCTGCCCTCACAAGGAGGGAGATTCTCACTATAGCCAGTTTGGAACTCCTTTATTTCAGCTTATTCCCATTGTCTCTTGTGTTTCCACCTGATTTGGGCATCCACTTATTCTGGTGTGGGATCCTCCATGGGCTGCAGATGGATCTCTGCATCCCTGTGAATCCTCCCTGGGCTGCAGGGGCACAGCTGCCTCACCATGGTCTCACCACGGGCTGCAGGGGAATCTCTGCTCTGACACCTGGAGCACCCCCTGTCCCTCCTTCCCTTGGTGGCTGCAGAGTTGTTCCTCATTCTCACTCCTCTCTCCCACTGCTGATTCTATTGTGCAGGTTTCCCCCCTCCTTCTCCAGTCTGTTACCTCAGAGGTGCTGCCGTTGTTGATGGGCGCAGCCTTGACCAGCAGTGGGTCTGCCTTGGAGCTGCCTGGCATTGGCTCTGTCACACATGGGGAAGGAAGCTTCTGGCAGCTTCCCAGAGCAGCCACACCTGTAGCACCCCTGGCTACCAAAACCTTGCCATGCAAACCCAGTACAGGCAGGTGTTTGCTTAGCTCTGGCCAGTTGTTTTCCAAAAGGTGGTAGCTTGATAAAACTGCTGAATTCAGTTGTGTGGGTAGTGTTGTGAGGTCTGAATGTACATCAGGAAAGGTGGTGTGTTGTTTTTCTAAGCCTATTTGGTGGCTTCTGTGTTTCTCTACCAGAGTTCTGTGAGGATAAGAACAGGAAAAAACTGCTGTGACTATACTAAGGGAGAAAGTCTTGAAATACAAAACATAATGGGGGCTGGCAATCGCACAAGAAAGAACCATCAAAAACTAGTTTTGTGTAAAAGATTGTCACAGCCTCTGAACAGGAGCTGTATCTCCTGTGAGAGTATGTGGTGCACACACCTGCTTATTAGAAAAGTTATGTTGGAACTCCAGATATGAATTCTTGAAGCTGTACCACGAAGGATAATCCCAAGTAGGCTCACTGTTTCCACAGCTGCTGTTTGGAAGATCAAGTGATGATATGAAGGTGGGTTAATGAGGATGTAGTGTTGCTCTGTTTCTCCATTCCTTTTGCCTAGCTTTATAACAAGACATCTGACTGTGTAGCAGGACTGTGGCCCCTGGTCTGCATCATGGCCATGTCTCTCTGTGTTTGTCAGCCTTTTGGAAAACATCTGCTATTTCTAAGATATTATGAAAAGTGATTTAAATAAGCTTTTTCAAGAAGCTATACCGCCCATTCCAAAAAAGAAGAAATCATGACAAATGAATATGTCTGGATTTCACACAAAATTGTTGAGATTTATTTATCTCGTGTATTACCTCTTCTGAAAAGCAAAACTCTAACCTAAAATACAAGCAGTCAAATAGTAGATGGTTATATTTCATACTGCTTCATTTTCAAACTCAATGAAAAATTTCATACCTCACTCTCTTTATAAGAAGTAGAGTGTGTGTGGATTTATTTTTTCCTTCATGGTGTTCTACCACTTTGCACTTTTTTTTGACAATCACTTTTTTCTCTGCTCTCCCATATATGCAAGATTGCATTGCCCTCATTGTTCCACAGAGGTTTTCTCAAGGAAAGTTGTCTCTGAGAAGTTGGTGAGGCAAAAAATGGCAGGGACTTTAACAAGAAATCAGGGAGGCTAGTTGGGGAAACAAGTGCGTTCATTGAAGTTTAAGGTCTTTCTTTAGTTTCCCTGCCTTTTCAGTGGCATGTGTTTGGATGGTGTGGGGGCAAAGTACATTTCAGTCCTGAAGATAGGTTTTGTGTAAGTTGTTTGATATTGGACGGCTGCTTTTGGTCATAGAGAGGTCATTTGCTTTCTTTGACATAAATCCAGGAAAACCTCTTTGTCACTTTCCTCAGCTTCTTTCCAGTGGGCAGTTTTTCAACCTTTTTGTACTGGATGCATGGTTCTGGGGTTTCATTTTTGTTTTAATTTGCTTCGGCCAGTTCTTAAAGTGGTGTCTTAAGTTTTCAACATGCCAAAATTGCTGAGAAATGACTTTCCAAGGAATAACAGGAGATAACAAGGGCAAAAGACAACTAGGGAAGGAGAGTCCTACCTCATTGCAATACTTATGCAGGTCTGGAAGTGTGTGGAAGTGGCTGTGTTTTCCTAAAAGCCCTACCTCTGCTTTTGTTGCCAGCATCTGTGGATTATGACGCTTGGATCTGTCAGCCTTCTTTATCTGGACTTCAGATCCCTGCCAGCAGAGAGGGAAAAGGTTGTGTGGTGTTAAACCCTCTGTTAGTGGAGTATTTAGTTCAGATGAGCCTCTGTGTGTCAGAGTTGCCCTGTAGTCCTTTTTGCCTGCTCGTGACCCTGAGTGCCTTGGGGAGCTGGCACTGCCAGGCTGGGTGCCCAGTCCCTGCCTCTCCAGTCCTTCTGCCACCTGGGAACAGCACAGTGGTTTGCACCTCAGACTTCTTCAGGCTTAGAGGTGGCATTGCCATGGAAAAAAATGTTCCTATGCATGGAAGAAGCTACCAGTGGTGAACTTCTGTGGAAGCTTGGCGAGAAAGGAAAAGGAACAGGGAAACAATGAGAATTGCACTTTCAATATCACTTCATTCTCGTGGGGCTGAGTTTTTAGTCTTATAGAAATGCTGAAAAACTTAAGGTTGAGCTGGTGACATGAGACATAGGAGCCTGAGTCACAGCATGCAGGGTGTGGGTGTCCAGGGGCTGCCGGGTGGCCAGGATTGCTGTGTGCTGGACACAGCTGGTCCAAGCTGATCCCCCACCCAGGGCACAGCTGAGCTCAGAGCCACGGTGGTCATGCCTTGGGGACAGCTGGGTTAAGGGAGGGCAGCACTGCCTGGTGGTGAAGGGGAAAAAAGTGAGAAAGCCCTGAGAGCCCCAAGGGGACAGGGAGAGCAGGAGATCCAGCTGCAGGAGCAGGGATTCCTCTGCAGTTCCCAGTGAAAGTGTGGTGAGGCAAGTATTCCCTGGCAGCCTGTGGACAGGACCACAGCAGAGCAAATCCCCCCACTGCCGTGGAGGGCCCCCAGAGGAACATTTTTATCCCAAAGGACTACAGCCAGTGGAAGGGTCCCATGCTGGAGCCAGGGAAAGGCATGAGGAGGAAGGAGCGAGGAGCTGGGGACTGGCCTTAAGCTGCTGTCCATGCTGTGCAGGGAGGGTGGAGATAGAGGAGCCAGGAATGAGGGAGCAGAGCGGGGCAGGGTGTTGTAGTCTTGGTCTTCATTTCTCATTGTGCAACTCTATTTGGTAATAAATTATTTTCCCCAAGAACAATCTATTTCTTTGTGATACTAATTTGTAAATGATCTCCCTGACTTTATCTTGACCCACAAGCTTTTCCATTTTATCTTCTCCACTGATGAGAAGGGGGAGTGAGAGCTTCATCAGGAAGTTAAAATCCATATGTGCTGTTGAGGGTATTTAGCACAATGGTTTAATTTCAGTTGTTTTCCTAGTAAAGCATTTTTCAGAATTTGTGTGTTGAAATGTAGCACATCTGTGGTATCAGCAAAATGTAAGTGATATTTTATTTAAAATTTTGAGAAAGCTCTTGAACAATACATCTCAACTAAGGCATGGAAAAGGCCATTCAGTTCTAGGGTGCTATGCCAGTTAAAGTTTGTTCACTAGAAGCAGCTCATGTGTTTCCATAGCTAATTCCAATGAGACAAATTAATATTTGGCAAATGAAGAGAGCTTGATGTGGTAAATAGCGAGCTTCTGGAAAGACTTGAAATAAATATTGTAATAAAAAATATGTTGAGAATCGTCCTAGAGTGTCTCCATTTACAGAGAACAGATGGCATAGAGATTATTAATGGCATACAAAGCTTTTTACCTCTTGGTCATGAGTTTGAACTGCCATGAGGCTGGACGTGATTGAAAGTTGTGACCATCTGTCTAATGGCCTACATGAAATGAGTTAGTTGTTTAAATCCAGTTACTAAAGAGCATCACCTTCATCATCATGCAGATATCACAAATAATACCTGTTTTTGTCTTTAATCAGTTTGCCTTTTGGAAAGGAAATAGCATTTCACAAATAGCCAAATCTCCTATGGATTGCAAATTTATTTTTGCCATAACATGAATTTGCTTTGTTTTTCCACAGATATGACTGAACAGATTAAATTAAAATATCCTGGTTTTAAGAAAATATATAGATGTGCTGGCTTATTGTGTTGAAAGGGGCATTTCATTTCTGCTGGCAGCTGCCAGGAGTCTTAATCTGACTCTGATCCCACAGTTATGCCACTGCAGTACCTTTGCTGTGCTCTGTCTCCACACAGATGGAATGTTCTAAAGGTTTTAAGGCCAATTTTTTATTGATTTTCAACTTAACTTTCTGGCTCTCTAAAGCTCAGAATGATACTAGCAAACTCTGTAGTCAGTTCACCTTGCAAAGCAAATGTTGCTGTTTTTCTTTTTAACACTTGAATGATGTCAAACAAATAAAGACTTTTTTTTTTCTAAGCAGATGCTTGTAAGAAAGCCTGAGATAAAAATCTGAGCCTTTTGATTCTTTAGCTTTTAGGTCATTGACTTAATTTGCAGGCAGGAAAAATTCATAAATGGGGAAAAATACTGCCTTGAAAAAAAACCAGAATAACCTTTGCACCACTAACTGTTGTCTTTGATGTGCTTACTGTATGCACTGTTGAGAAGAAGTTTTATAGAGGGCTGGAAAATTTATTAAGATATTTGACATGTTTCATTATAAACAGCTTTTGGAAAGGCTTGAAATGCTGACTGCTTTCTTTTAGAGGATTGTTAAAATACAACAGGTCATGCTGAGGATTCCTATGCTCTGTCTGGAATGCTAATAAGCATGTGAAAGGACTTCTCATCTGCATCAGTCCTGAGGTTTCTCCTATTCTTTTAGTGACCAGTTTCCTAATAGGTTACCATGAAGCGAGGGAATGAGAAGTTGTAAGGGGATAGGAAGATAAATCTGAATCTACTTTATCATAGCCAGATGCTTTTGTTTCACTGAAAATATTTGTGAATACTTGCTTTACTTCTATGTAAAAAACACAACTGAACTCAATAGATATAATCCCAAGTAATTTATTCTTTCACAGTTTGATCCTAAATAACTCGTGCTTTTTCACACTCATTAAGATTATTCTGTAAAATATGTGTAGCGTGTTGGTTTTGGCTCAGTAAGTTGATGCATGGACTGGGTATGCATAGATGGAAGGAATTCTGAAATAACCAGACTTTCTGCACTCTGTGTCTTCCCTTTATTGAGAGATTAACTTGTGCCATATCTGGTGAAAGGGAGGCTTTTCTGGTGTGCTGAGTAACACTTCAGATAATGTACATTCTGTAACCTCTCTGCATTATGAAGAATAGGGGGAGATCTGGGGATGAGCTTGCTTATGTCATCAAAACTAAAATTGTTGCAGGACAAGATATGGTGGTCATGGTAGAAGCAAGAGGTAATTGAGTGTTTCCCCCTGAAAAGGTAAAATGCCTATTTCAAAGTTGACATTAGTCCCTCTAAGTGGGAAAGAACACTGATTACAACCTAGTGAGAGTGATAGTTTTTTTGCAGTCTGAAAGCAACCCCTTTTCTCTATTTGTTCTTTTGGTTATAAGTCAGTCAAAAAACTCCAAAGTCAATGGAAGAGGTGTTTGCTGAAGTTATAAAGAAACTGCTAAAGTGCTCATAGTTATGGCCATCCACTGCTTCCTCTGAAGCCATTCTGAATATTCAAGATTATGCAGAGACAAAATACTATTTATTTATTTTTAAGTAATAGATGTTGTAGGTGCAGCACCATGAAAGGGAAACAAAGGAAATGATGGATTTTTATACCAAATGAAAGCCTCTGATGTCACTGTCTTCTTTCTCTGTCATGATACTCTTGGGCAGAGAGATGATAGAAGTTGGCAGATACTTTCATAATGGTTAATGTACTTCAAGTTTGACTCTGGAATTAACATGAGAGAGAGGTTGCTGGGAGGACATCCTTCTCTGAACTCCAGAAGCATCAGCCACAAACAGGATACCTCTCCCTCACTCCAAAGCAAAATAAACTGTTAACTGCCTAGATCTAATGTTGTTAGCACATTTAGTTTTAATGATCTGTGTGCAAATCAAGTCTAGATGCTTTTCAAATGTTTGTTTTTGTGCTTATTGATGAAGTTACAGGCTCTGTTAGGGACTTAGCGAAGTTTTGGCACCTTGTGCAGAAGTGGAACACTCTTAGAGGAAAGGCAGATCTTAAAGGCTTCATTTGGTTTGAGCATGATGCTAATAATGCCAAGGTTGTGGGTTTTATCCCTGTATGAGCCATTCACTTAACAGCTGGACTTGATGATCCTTGTGGGTCTTTTCCAAGTTGGAGTATTCTGTGATTTGTGGCAGGTAAACCCAGTGTGTGTGTGTGTGTTCACTTTCCTTTGTTTACTCCTGACTGGGATGGTGAAAGCAGAGTTTCCCTGTGATCATGTGCAGGGTTTCTTTAACTTGGCACTGACAAAGCTGTGTATCAGTGAGAACCAGCTGTTTGAATTTGCAGGAAGAAAATATGTGTCATTATCTGGGAATGTTTTATGAGCTACTGAAGCAATGTTCAGTGGTGCCAGTCAGCGCTGTTCTGGTGTGCTCCGTAGTGTCTGTGGTGTTGGTGCTGTTCTGCAGCTGCTGAAACTGTCAGGCTTCAAACATACTGTAACTTTATCTACTGTTGGGGTTGAAATAACATGGTTTCACTTTTGCAGCTAGAATACTGGTCATTAATATGCATGCAGATACCCAATTATTATTTGTCCTGCTGTTTTCGATGCAGGCAGACTGTCAGTGCTGGGATCGGAAACAAGCTCCGTGGTGTGAAAGGTCTCTCTCGTTTGTGAACAGCTCTGACATGCACATTGACTTTCTAAGGCTTCTTCACTCATTAGGCAGTGTTAAATGTATTGCTTTTTTGGTAATTTTCAGGGTGTTTAAAAATGAATTTTGCTACAGCATTTGAAACAACATGTCAAGTATCTTCAAAGATATTAGTTATGTTGCTATTTTTTTCAGGTGACTTTTAAAACTATGCTGATAAAATTAATATAAGCCAGGAACAATATAAGCTTCACAGGTAGTTGAAAAAATACAATTGGGTTTTGGTTGAGTCTAAAAGCTACTTAATTAGAAGTAATTCAAGTTAATATTTTACAATTCCGTATGACCTCTGTCTTCAGAATTATTAGCTTCTGTAAAAATGACTAACTAGGTGATGCAGAAAATACAGGTTAGCTTATTAGAAACTATTAGTGGGGAAAAAAGAATCTGAAGCAAAGCAAACATACTTGGACTTGGTCTAAAAAGCATATGTAAAAGGTTTGCATATATTCTGCCTCATTTCCAGTCTTGAGCTGAACTAGATGCGTGTGGGTTTTTTTTCACGTTTTGTCATTTGTTCAGTGGTTTCACTGACATTCAACCTTGTTTCCTTTTGTGCCAGCAACAGATTTACTGGGTTTCAGAACCATCCTTATACTTCTGTAAACATAGAACTAACTTTGTCCTTGTTTAGAGGACTTCTTTAGGCAAAGAGAATTTTTCATTTTGAGTTCTTCAAATAACTTTTTAAAAAAAATTACTGTATGGGCTACTACTATATTGGATTTTTTTTCTTGGTCAAGGATGAGAACTGTAGCTAATAAGAATATATTTGTTGTTTCCCTGTCAGTCCTTGTCTTGGATAGAAATGCAGACCCGAGAGGATTTTCAGGGTTTGGGGTATTCTTTGCATAAATGCAAAGCAAAATGTGGATTTTACTTCCTGAATAAAAGGGTGTTTATATATTTTATTTGGAGTGGAAGCTGATATGGCATGGGTAGTCATTACAACTCGATCTACTCTTCTACACAGGAATCCTAGTAACATTCTTCTGACCAATTAACTTTGTCCTGAAAGAGTAGTTTTGTGGCAGAAGTTTGTCATGGTTTATTGCCACATTTGCACAGAAGCTTTAGAGGGCATTTTGTATATTTTGGGTTGATCCTGGATAATGACTGAGGCGTCTGTCTTGGTGATTAAGCTTGCCAGACCTTCCTGCTAAAGTATATTTGTACTGTCTTGCTTTGCTGAGGAGATGTACTTGTTGGAATTCTCAAAGTTTTTTGAAATTCGAGATCAAATAGATTGATAAATAATTTTGGAGCTGAGACTGCTGGGTTATGTGCAGCCCTTACTGAATTAATGGGAACTCTGTTAATTTTGAATTCCATGGAAGCAGGTAGGCTGCTATTTGAGAAGGAACCATGCTGTTTGGGAAGTACTCCCAAATGTGTCTAATGTTTTATTTTGAAGAGTGTGGAGCATCATCTGCTGTAAGAATGCATTCAGGCTACAGGCTTTCACAATTCATGATGCTGTTTGTAGTCCCCAGGTAGATCCTTAAGGAATTTTATTTTAAAGCAAAATTAAATAACATAATTTTCTTTCCTCTTGATGACTTTGATTCTTGTTAGAGCTGTGAAATGTAACCCTCTGCTAAGAGATGTTTGATGTTAATCTGCGCAATCTCGCTCAGTATTTACAGCACCCCCAAACTATAAATGGTGAGCAGATCTATTTATCACATTATAAAATGATTTTTTTTTCCTTATCAAAAAGAGGTTCTTGAGGTTCTGTTGGAATGATCAGTAAGTGAAGTACTGACATAGGAGAGAACTTAGTGTTCTGCTCTACCAAATATGTGTTAAGGTGCTACCTCATGTATATAAAAGGTTGTTAAACAAATTTGGCTTACCGTGGTGAGGTTGGCCTCCATTTATCATCTTACAGTTTTTGAATCATCTTTTGGCTACAGAAGAAGCAGAATGTTAAATTTAACAGTGAATATCTTCAATCTGGAATGTGGTAAAATTCAAATGATAAAAGGCACTTTATTATTTTTTTTTTTTTTTGTGTGTGTGTGCCTTTTTCTGGCTACATTCTTTTCATGCAGAATGTCCTCTAGTTTTGGGATATTTTTAAGCAAAAGTCTAAAACATGCCACTACACAAGAGTAGGAATGATGAGATGATTGTTTCTTGCTTTATTGACCTGAGATGGTGTTTTTCTTTTTATTTTGTTTGTCCTTTTTAATACTGATTTTGTCTGAATTAGTTCAGAAACTAAATTGTGTTCTTAGAATGCAGGTCTAACTCAGATGCTGAATTCTTTCTGATAATCTCATTTGATTTCTTTAGTTGCTCTCCTAGTATTAAGTTAAACAAATGTTTTCTAATAGGTTTTTGAATCCCCAAATAGATTTAAACCTCAAGGGGGAAAAAAAAAAAAAAGAAATTATATCATTGCAGCTTTCTAGTTTAGAGAACTCATGAGTGATGATCTGATATAGTTCATAAATCTATAAAATACTACATTGGTCTAAATTTCATGTCAAGAGCTGTCATTGTGGCAGAAGGTACACATCTAGGCTGGTTCTACATAACTGCAACATTGCTAACTCCAGTCCTGTGTGGTGAAAACCTTTCCATGACTATCCTGTGTCAAGCCTTGCAATGAACAGCAGACATCCTTAGCTATCACCTTTGTACCTTTCTATGGCTGGCATGTTTATCTACAGTGTTTTCCCCTGAAATATCAATTCCAAATGAAGCTTTCCAAAGGAGCTAAAGCATGTTGAAACTGGAAAAGATTTATTTTCCCTACTTCTGTTGTGTCTCTTGTTATGGACAAAAAGGACCTCACCATATGTATACAGAGCCAAGAATTTACTGTTAGCCCTGTTAATGTTTTTAACAGTCTAATAATCTGAACTACCTAGTTAATACAGGAAAGTCTCAAAAATAAATGTGAAGTCTTCATCTGTATCTGTGTAACCAGTAGCCTACACGTTATCAGAAAAGCAGCAGTGGATTTCCTGGTGTGGTAAATGAATCTTCAGCTTGCAGCTCTTTTAATGAGATTTATTTTGCAATTTGTATGCTGCACTTATGGGCTGGGGCAGAGAGGGTGGAGTGATTCTGGGTTCTATTGAAAATGTGTGGACATAACAAATGAGGGCTTGTGCTGCTGCATGTGGCAGCAGCCTGAGAGCTGAAGCTCAGTGCAGCAGACATTTGTATTTAAGGCAAGAGGAGGGAATGATGGAAATAAAGACATTCAGACACAAATTGGGTGGCTTCTGAGGTTCAGTCAGTCTGCACCCACAAAACAGAATCTGACTGAATTTCAGTATGTGATTTATTAAGCAGATCTTATTTCATAGGAACGCATCTTGTTTGGATGCTCTTGAGTCAATTTAAAGCAGAGTATTTCAGTTTAAATTTAGGTAAAAAATTTGTAAAAACTGAGTAAATTTTTTTGTTCTGAAACTCTTAAACTTTACAAGGTCTATGGTATGATAAAGAAATACTGTTCTGTCAACTGTAGAGACGTGAAAATATAAAAAAAGGACAGTGTTTCTATTTTTTTTCTTTAAACCACCCAAAAATGTAGTTGAAACCTGTGCCAATGTATATTCCTGTCTCTTCCTTGAAAGAGTTTTGGCACAATAGGTTTAAATTATTAGGGGCTTTGTGCCCTAAGCTTGTTAGTTATGTGAAATTAATCAAACTTTGTCTAATGGATCCCGTGACAGCTGTGGAAGCTGCTTCTTTTCTGTAATGTAAGAGTGGGATCTGAATCTTGTTGTACCTCTGTTATTTAAGAGAATGATTTACTAACGTTGTGGCAGGCCTTTCAAAAGCTTCATGCCTCCTGTCAGTTGTGACCCAGGTGGATCTGAGTTTCTCTGTAGCTCACCAGCACATAAAGGAACTTTTGCAAAGTAATACATCTTGCTAGTTCTTGGATAGTTTGTGGCCCTAATGTAAAAGAAATAAGAGGAATATTTGTTTCATTTCAGTTTGGGCCTTTTTTTGTTTGGAGTCTTTACGATTTTTTTTCTTCCTATGGTGGTTTTTTGACTTCATACCTGCATTTTATAGTATGACCATTCCCCAAAACTACTAATGCTTGTGTGTGTTTACATGCAATAGTTGTGTTTTCAGTCAGTGGTTAAAAATAATGTTTGATGCTAGCACTGGACTATGAGGTATTATTAAGGAAAGAAAAAATAGGAATATACAAATTCATTTCTGTAGTTATTAGAAATCATTTGCAAGGGGAACAAAATAGTTTGGAAGAGGGATGAAATCACAGGAGCAGTAGTGTGAGCTGGGCAAGAAAATAGAGTTCAAGATGTGTTGAATTGTGTGCGTTTCAGAAGAACAATGTTGAGATGCCCGGGTTGCAACTTCAACTTCTGAAGTAAAGATAAATTATGCAAACTGAAATAAAGAGGGCTCAGCAGGTGTGATGCTGGGATTTTTGAGCTACAAAGAGTTCTCAAAGTAAGGCTGGTATATGAACTTTCCTGTAAGGGAAATATTGTTAAGGGTGGTATTATGCTGATTTGGAGTTTATATTTATGAAGCAGTGAGACAGACAATACTTGCTGAGATCTAAACTTGTGAAAGAGTGTTTTTTTACCCAGACAGTGGCATCACACTCTGAACATTAAAACTTAACAGGATTGGTGAGTGTGGATACTGAATTTGTAAAGGAGAGCTAACTAAGAGTATTGAATATGTAATCATTAGCTACGTTTTTTCAAGCTCAGGGACACACTGGTTTTGTTGGCTGTTACCCTGCAGCTGTTGTTAAGGTGACTGGAAGTACTCAGGGTAGTTGAGAAATGCAGACAAACTTTGTTTACTCATCAGATAACATGTTCTGTGTAATCTGCACAACTGTGCTGCAGTGGAAATCAGATCAGTGCTGCTGGCACTGTCTGTAGGGCAAGTACAGAGAATACTGACAGAGCTGGTACTTGGAGGCAGCTGGTGAGTTGCTGCTTCATCTGAAATTTAAGTGAGTCACACCAAGGAAAGTGTTGAGCATGTAGTTCTGGATAACAGCCTCTGATGATGGGCTGCAGCATGCTGGAAAGCAGCTTCACAGTAGCACGTTCGGCATTGTTTTAGTGAACTAAAAATGACACATAACATGAATCAGTCTGTGGTAAACAGAATTGCCCAATCAAAATTTATAAAGAAATGACATTTATTATGCGACCGAAATATCGGCTTCAAAAGCCACGATCGAGAAAAGCAGCCCCGAGCCCGGGGTCGGAGCTGGGTGAACACGCAAAGATCTGATCTCTATCGCACCAGACCTCCCAAGTTCACGAGTGCTGCTTCGGCTGGTTCCTTCTTATACAGTTTTTGGGCAGAGTCCGAGTTAATTCTATTCTTCTCGTATTCATGAAGTTTTCTTGTCCCGGAGTTGGGCCGCACAAAGCCTTTCCTGGGTCTGATGAATTGTCCATCCTGGGTGATGAGTGGGCCATTTCTGCTGATGGATGGGCCATCTCTGGTTCCCGGAACAGTTATTTTTAGTTCCTGGAATGTCCGATTGTTGATATCAGAGTGTGGTGATCAAGTCGTCATGGTGCAAATGTCCCGGTGATAAGATCCAACCCCACCTAGGTGGAATCCTCACTTATTGTGAAAGAAATACTTTTAGTGTTGTGAAATTTTTCTCTCGGCCAGGCTGGTGAAGGGATTTTGAAACTCGGTCTCTGTAGGGTCTGATTATATTCCAGTTTTATACATAATAGCACGAATTACATACTTTATTTATAACAAGTCCATTTGCACAAAGGTAACTTTCACAGCAAGGGTTGCTTTCTTAAAATCTGTGTAAAAGATTTTAGACCATTTACTATTTAGATAATAGTTATAGGCTTAGTTGGTAGAGGATGATCACATGAAAGCAGAAGACTTTCAGTTTGGCTGTGTCCTGTCTGATCAGATTTGTTGCTAATAATTGGAGATGGCAAACTTCAGTCTGAATAATTCAGTGGATAATGCTTCAAATGCCTCCCTGATGGTATATTTGTTTTATTGACTAAAAATACAAATGTTGACTGAATCTGGTTAGCAGAAAATTCTAAGATGCATTACATCTAAGAAACAATATGCACTGTCCTCTGATTGTTGCACAGCAAAAGTGAATGGGGTGTTTAAGGCTTAAAGCCAAAGCTGGAGTAATGAACTTTTTTGTCTCAGTTGA
The DNA here is from genome assembly GCF_000691975.1 of Corvus brachyrhynchos. Taxonomy (NCBI): domain Eukaryota; kingdom Metazoa; phylum Chordata; class Aves; order Passeriformes; family Corvidae; genus Corvus; species Corvus brachyrhynchos. The sequence goes on along the minus strand of NW_008237447.1, from coordinate 3,605,316 downwards.
AACAGGTGTAAAAGAGGTCACACTTTTCCTTTTTTGTGTGTGATTAGGTCATAATAAAAAGATCACAGTTGAGATACTGTGTTGGGACTTTTCACAAATTAACCATGCTGCTCGGTATTAGATCTTGAATTATGTCAAGAAATTCTGAGTAGACAGAAAGGAAAGCTAATTTGATATAATTAGTGACTATTAGGGAATGCTCACTGAAAAAGTTACTGTAGTACTACACCTACAGAAAGTGTCTGGAACAATTGTCAAGATTGCAGATGTTTTGCTGTGAAAGAAATGAGCTTAATGAGAGACTGTCTCAGCTGACTGAAACAAAGGAAACTTCTCAGTAGGTAGCAATTGAGGCAAATAACAGGGTTAAAAAGTGAGAAGCATGTAGTAAGGTTGCTGGGTGAAATGAACCAGCACAGTCTATTTCTGGTTTCTCTGTTTTCAAATTTTAAGTCGTGATTTAAAAATATTGGGGTAATTACAAGAAGTAATATTTGTATGGATACGGCGAAGCATTAATTACTGAAAGTAGTTTCTAAACTTAAAGAATATGGGGTTCTTAGGTATCCTTTTCTTTCTATGTGGTCACAATACCAGCTAAATTAGGAATATAATGTTACAGAGTTGTCAAAAAAACCCCTGTCATTCATCTCTCCCACTTGTTTTTGACTTATCCATAAGTGTTTTCTTCTATTATATTGAGCTACTAGTAGGAAACTTTAATAGAGGGTGTCTTTAGTTCCAGTTATGTTGCCAGGTTACAGAAAAATACAGGAAAAAAGGCAGCAGAAATGCAGAGATTCAATTCAGCCTGCAGCTGTCCTTCAGCAGCTCATCTCGGAACTTCATCAAGCCAGCATAGTCCTTCCACATCTGCCTAGAGAAGAACAAGCCAGATTACCTACCTTTATTTGGAAGATGGGAAAGTAGGGCTGGTTAAATACAATTTTGACCTAAAGAGGTATTACATTGTCACAGGAATCTTATACCTTCTGTTTTTTCCAGAGAACCTATACAATAGGTATGAAATCATCAGGATGACATAAGTCTTCAAGGCCATACTTACATATTTAAGGAAGAGAGCTTGCTGGGCTTTCCTTTCAACCAACAATGTGTTTTGGAGTAATTCTGTACACACCTCAAAAAAAGAGCCTCTAAAACAGAAGGCGAGCAGACTGCCAAACTCTGTTTTCTTATGGTTCAAAAAGAGTTGTAGGGCTTTTTAGATAGATCAGACAAAGCTCTTTGCCCTGAAAATTGTGTGGGTTTTTTTCAGATTAGGCAAGTTGTTCTCTTTGCTGACAAGCACGAAGAAAGAAGCCATTTGGTGCACAAAGATGCTCTTGCTTGGTGATTTGTAAATACTAGCAAACTACAGAAGCTAAAAATTGTTTATTTTTTTGATTTCTACCTCAT